>NC_139347.1:20686055-20891055 GCF_055883805.1 Amblyomma maculatum | reverse complement strand
GAGACTAAGTCAGCATTAGAAATGTACCGAACGTTCAAGCAGGAAATAGCCAAAGAAAACGTTTACGATAATTCTAGGGGCAGCCCATTGTTGTTCGAGGCTAGGACAGGAGTATTGCGGACTAAGACGTACCGAGTCAAGTACCAAGAGATAGACACGCTGTGCAGGGTGTGTGGGGAGGATGAGGAAACGTCTGAACACTTAATAATTTCCTGTAAAGGGCTCCGCCCTATAGTTCAAGGCAATGGGCCAGATTTAGCCAAAGCATTGGGGTTTAAGGATAATGAAGGGAAAATAGACTTTAAAAGGGTAGAAATAACCAAACGAAGGTTAGCTGATTGGTGGCTGAAAGGAAGGCAAGAATAGGTCCACACTATATATTACTATTCACGGCTAGGCGGCCTGTGGCGCCGCCGCCCGATTCAAAGGGTTCAGCCTTATCCATCCATCCATCCATCCATCCATCCATCCATCCATCCATCCATCCATCCATCCATCCATCCATCCATCCATCCATCCATCCAATGTTATAAACGCATTAACGCGTTTTTTTCGACTGGCAGTGAGCTGAGCAAGTAATAGGAACAAGTAGGCTATTCCCCACCGGTATCTGACATATTCATTAGAGTTTTTTTTTTATTTTTTTTTTTGCACTGATATTAGCTACAATTGGCAGGAGGTAAAATTGGTAAAATCCAAACAGGTACAATATTGTATAATGCAGACAGGTACAATATATGATTACCCACGTAGCACCTAAACGTTATAATGCCTAGAAAATATTGGCTATAGTGTGCCGTCGTGACGTCTGTGGCCTCCGGGGTGGCACCACGAGCGATGAATGCCGGCGGCCGCCGCCAGGAGCGCTGTGAACTGGGTGGGTAAAATCCTGAGATTCTGGAAGAATTGCAAACTCTAGTTAAGTATTGCGGAGACGAAGGGGACGCTCTAGGCTTCAGTTTCAGCGCAGTTAAGTCGGGTCTGATGATTTTCAACGGCTCAACTGATCAGGGTCTTGAAATACAAGGCCATGAAATACCTAGAGTAGCAGAATATAAATATATGGGGGTATGGGCGTATGGGTAACCGAAGGATTGGCATACATTGGAAAGCATGAGCAATCACTTAAGGCCAAAGGGCGAAGGAATGCCGGGATAATGAAGCATAAGACATTGTGGGGATGCAATAGGTATGAGGTTTTGAGGGATATTTGGAAAGGAATTATGGGGCCCGGACTTACTTTCGGAAATGCGGTTTTGTGAATAAAATCAGAGGTGCAGTCGACATTAGAAATAAATCAAAGATCCATTGGACGATTAGCATTAGGTGCCCACGGCAAAACTAGAAATGAGGCGGTACAGAGAGATATGGGCTGGGCATCTTTCGAAGTACGGGAAGCTCAGAGTAAAATATTATGAGGAACGCCTGAGGAAACTGAACAGTAACAGATGGGCAGCTAAAGTATTTAAATACCTGTACTTAAAAAGCGTTGACTCACAATGGAGGAAAAGAACTAGGAAACTAACTAGTAAGTATGCTAGTCACAAGGACGGAGAAATAAAGAGCATTAAGCAACAGGTGAAAAACACAGAAGATAAAAATTGGATAAATTCGATGGAAAAGAAACAGAGTGTGGAATTATACCCAAAGTGGAAAATGCAGATCAGGAAGGAAGATTTCTTTGATAACTCAAGAGGCAGTGCCCTACTTTTTGAAGCTAGATCAGGGTGCCTTAGAACACGCAGCTACAAAAAGAAATCTAACAATGAATATAAGGAAGATATAAGAGAAAAAAAAACGAGTATGATAGCAACTGCTACCACCCTGTTTCGAATGGGACGCTCCTGTATTGTATTCATCCATCCATGCAGTATTCTGCAACTTTATCGGAACCGTCTTGGTAGTCTTGGAAAATTTTCCCGCCTCGGCCGGTGGGAAAATTTCCAAGACGGTTCCGATAAAGCTGCAGAACACTGTATATGTAATAATTACAGACATGGGCATGGGGCCGAACTACATGAACAGTAGAGCACAAACGACGAACATTTACTACAGCGGCATGGTTTAAGGTACAGATCGCGGCTTTTGATTGCACACCAGGCCACACCGGGCTTTGCCAAAGTCACCATCTTTGGAATGAAGAGGCTGACGATTTTTTTTCTCTCAGATTCACAATAGGCACGAGACGCGGCCGGTTCATCACGGGGAAGCTCGTTGGTATTGCAGCTTGTATACGGTGAAACATACGCCCAATAACTGCATCCATGACATGAGGGTGTAGCGCAAAAGGACGAGGGACACAGAAAAAGTACACAACACAGGTGCTCTGTGTAGCGCCTGATTGTGTACATTTTCTTGTCCTTCGTCCTTTTGCGGTGATGTCATATGGAACACCGTTACCGACTTGTCCAAGTTTCTACCCTTGTGAATATAACTGCATATCCTCTGAAAATGTTTCTCGCAAACTAAAGCGGTTGGCGTTTACCTTATGTCATGTCTATCGATTTTTCGTTCCCATTCTGCAGAATGCGTATACGTAGCATCAGATGGCGCAGTAAACATCATCATCATCATCACGCTCCTTGTTCTAGCGATAGAACCGTTTCTCAACAAAGCAAGTCTTCGCTGTGCACTGTCGCTTTCTCTTCGGCATTTTCTGTGAAGTACGTAGTGACAGACACTGGGGAAACAACACTCAGAAACTCGTTTCACCATTGGCGACACAGTGAAAAAAGAAGGAATACAGGAGGGCACAGGACGCGCGCCCAAAACGCAAAAAAGAACCAATGCAATCGTCGCCGAGCAGCTAGAAGTGCGGAACGACTCGCACGTGCAAGCACCAACACCGGAAATAAACTGCTGCACCTTGATAAATGCAAAAAATGCTCAGAAACAGGTTTAACACGCACGCACTACACTAACAGATTTCCGCATTCTGTAGCGAGAAAACCGCGTCGTCTGCACCGGTGGTACCCTCCAGACATGTAGCGCCCTCTGTCACTGTCAATGGGCACTTTACTATATATTGGCTTTCATTGCAAATGGCGGTCGTCACACTGTATATTCTAGGCACCATAACGTTATAATAACGTTGTTTATTGGTTTGAGTCAAACCTTATTACATTGTTGCTGAAACGCTTGCTCACACGTATTCTAACATTATAATGACATTTATGTAACACTAAGCAACTTAAAATAACGTTAAAATAACGACCTCGAGGGACCGAACCCTCATTTGTTATATTGCGCACATTCACGCTACTGTTTCAATTAATTTTGCATGAAGAATGCTACAAGAGGGACAATTACACAGTACAACATAGTAAAGCATGTCACACTCAAGCACGTGCCCACCTGATGCTGTTAACCCTAAACGTGCCCTTATATTTGTTAGTGGTGAACTGCAAATAAGTGAAGTTTTAACGCGATAGCGTTAAGGGCCCCGTGTCGCAGTAAGTCCGGTGTCAGCTTTGTGGTTATGTTATAAGGCGAAAATCAAAAGAATGTAAAGAAACAGCAAAAGTTTTGCGGAAATATCCCGAAGAGGCGTCATCTTGTGCTGTTTCCCCCAACTCTGTCACAGCAAAACGAGAGGCGACGGAAGGTTGTTGCACAAGATGGCGCCACCAGTGCTGACGTTGGGGCAGTTGTTTCTTTTGCCTCTCCGCCGCCGCATACGGTAAGAAATCCGACTTCTTTTGAATGAATCAGTACCATAAATAAATTTGGTAATAAAAAATACTAACGTTTCATACAAATAAAGATCACTACTAACGACAAAATTCCATTTTGTGCGAAATTTGAACGGCGAGGATTCAGCGGTTTACTGGGAGAAGCATTCTACAGGCCGCCGGTAATTGTGCAACGCGCTGTATATATATACTTATATTATATAGATAGCTTGCACTGACGTGACAGAAAGGAGTTTCTGGGGTATGAGTCCGCCATGCTTATGAACCTCTCATTCTCTCGTAGTCGTTGCAAGCGTTGGAACCATGGTCATGTGCGCGATGTTTGGCTGCTCAAACCGCAGTGATCTCCTCGGGAGGAAACAGCCAGCAACTTCTTCTCTGTACCGAAAATCGTGGAGAATCAGTGCGAGCGCACGAAGGAGCTCAGTTCAAAGCGACGCAGCTTGTGGCTGGCGCGCATTAAACGTGCCGACTTGGACACGGAGAACCGCAATCTACGAGTCTGCGGCGCGCACTTCATTGCAGGTAAATAATCACTTTCGGCTGTTGACAGCGCGGTACGCGCGAAATCTCTCTTAACTTACCCACTGTTTTGCGTTCTTAGGGTAGCCGTCGAAGTTGTTTGAAGAGCCGGATCCCGACTGGGCCCCGTTGCTTCTCCTCGGGTACGGCACGAAGAACGCTAATTTCTCCCGACATCAGCGGAATGAAAAACGACGCGCCGAAAAGCGGCAAGCGGGAGCAGAAAAGCATGAAGCCAAAGCCCAGAAACGGCGTGCCGAGGCCGAAGGTGTGACATCGCATCTAGAGTTTAACAAGCAACACATGGGCTGTGGCAAACTCCTTTATGCAGGACTCAAATAATTTCTATCACCACGGGTTGAGTATACATCGCACAACACAAGGGCGCCTTTCGAATTTCGTCTCAGTCGACCAAGTGCCCGGCAGCCGAGCTTCCTAACCAGTGAGACACATAGCCTTAATTTTTACATACAAGCAGTTGAAAGACATTGAAGGTGAAGTAAACGCTATGCGCTTACCTCTCCAAGTATAGAGCACCTTGTCTTCTCCGAGCTTCTTAGCCGACAAGCTCTTCACCCAGCCACTAGTGAAGTAATTGTGGGACTCTAGCGATTTGTATGCTTTCATCTGGTCTAGGGTTACAAAGCTGGTGTTGAACACTAAGTAGTTCACGATGTCGCCGTGAGCGATGTTCGGCAACAGGCTGGCGTCAGAGCTTGTGTCCACTCCCAGGCGCAACGTGTACGGATCAACGTTCCCGTACTGCTGGATCTTTTCTTGGTATCGTACACGCGCAGATCCAATCAACTGTGAATAGTGCTCCACGCGAAAAGGCGGTACACCCGAAAATGCCGACATTCCAAGCAGAGGGCTAAAAGGCACAGAGAAAACGAATGCTTGAACGAATCCCGCAGCGCGCGCGCGCGTCAGGCAAGCAGCAAGCGGCTCATAAAAATGGCAGCCGCGGCAGTGAGCCCGTGCATGTGACGTCATGCGCAAGCTGTTTACTAATTGGGACATACAGCCTTCCAGTTTGAGTGCAGTTTGAGTGCATTTCAGTGCAAGGTCTTCCTCGGGCATCTCGGCACTTTTCCCGCCATTCTCGCTAAGCAATATGCGTAACCCTTTCAGGTGCCATTTATTATTTCTAATCAAACCAAATAATATTTGGTATATATAGCATATATGAACCCCTATTAAACCAGTTAATTTGTTTCCAACAAAAAACAAAAATCTATCAAAATAGCTGGAAACTAATAATGAAACACCGAGATTTATGAAGAAAACGCCATAGCGGTGATAGAATATATTTGTTTCAAAGATGTAAATGACACAAAAATGAAAAAAAAAAACAATGTTTATACATTCGTATTGGTGAAAAATTCGGTCAGGAAGAAAATGGTGGAATACATGCTATGCCAACCTCACTGCGTATTGTCTACAAAGCGAAGGATGCTAAATTTAACTGAAGCGAAGGAATTGGTGCTAGGTAAACCACACTCTGCAATAAAGCTCCATGTTTTGAGTATATAGTGTCTTTCTATGTCTGGAGAAAGCCGGCCTCTTTTAACGAGAGGTCGAAGGCATCAATATGCACGAAAAGCTAATTCAGGAGTAAATACTGTATGCCCACATATGTGATAATTCAAAAGTACTTATAATAACCTGCCCACACATTTGAGGCGAACTCATTGTCTTCGTCGTTTGTACCTGTATACCAGAACAAATACATAGTGTTACCGCCAGTACCACTGTCGAAATTAGCAGTAAGCGCAAGCTGCCACAAACAACAACCTTTTAACAGTTGAATCCCACGCAAGCGATTGCTTGCTATGAATGAGTGAGTGATTGAGTGAGAAAAAGAAAGAAAGAAGAAGAAAGAAAGAAAGAAAGAAAGAAAGAAAGAAAGAAAGAAAGAAAGAAAGAAAGAAAAGAAAGCAAGAAAGAAAGAAAGAAAGAAAGAAAGAAAGAAAGAAGAAAGAAAGAAAGAAAGAAAGAAAGAAAGAAAGAAAGAAAGAAAGAAAGAAAGAAAAGAAAGAAAGAAAGAAAGAAAGAAAGAAAGAAAGAAAGAAAGAAAGAAAGAAAGAAAGAAAGAAAGAAAGACCATATTTTTTAGCCGCTTCCGTGCGCGGCCATTTTCTACCGATCGCTTCCTTGGGGACTGCGGGACCATGGCATCGCCTGCCCGGTAGCCACGTTTAGCTAGCGTTCGAGTGCTAGAGAATATTGCCAAAAATATTTTCAGCGCACGGTTGTGTTGGACCAAGTTTATTTGCATTCTCATAGAGTTAAAATCGACTCGAGTGGGATTTAGTTTGACGCTTACGTGAACTGTGATGGTGCTCAGCACGCAGTTGCGCTATAAAGTTGCCGCTTCGGTGCCTTACTGACGAGGGAAAACATTTGTGAACAATTACAAACGTCACTCTTGCGTATGACTCGCACATAATTCCGCTTCCAATGAGCTCTTCTTCCTTCATGCCAGCCATTTCGAACCTCACCAATTAGGCTGTGCTGTATAGTTTGCGTGGTGTGTGCCAGTAACACCAACAAATTATCGCGATGTGCTCATCTGAGTCGACAAGCTAACATCGAGCCAGTTTTGTTGCGCTTTATTTATAAACACCGTCGGATTAGGATCGTTTCTTTTTATCCATGGAAAATCTAGCGCCTTTCAAACTGTAGTGCCAGCATGCCAAGCATGATAGTTTTTTTTTTTTAATTCTGCACGTACATTGTCGTACATACCAAATGAAGAAACAGCAGCGAAGAAATGCTAAGCTGGAGCATGGCAACTCAGTTTCCATGTGGTATATGGAGTTTAGCTTCCAAAAGTTGCATCGGCTATGAGATACGCAGTTGTGAAGTGCCGCCGCGGAGTGTAACTAATACCTGGGGATCCCTAATGTGCGCTGGCATCGCACCCTACACAAGCGCCTGCAGCTTCGTCTTCATAACGAGCGGTCATAGCTTCCGTGATCGAATCCATGCATTCGGGTTCAGCAGTCAAGAGCCCTAACCACAGATCCACAGCTGGAGGGCACAAGATCGTTTTTTCTATTTCTTTTAAGTTTTGTACAAATATTAGCATAGTATAGCGGCTGAATGCGAGTACATTCTATTTCGATGCTTTTGGTGTATGAGAAAGAGCATTTTATCCGTTCGGGCCAGGACAGAGCATGCAGTGAAATCATGTTGTTGCGTCTCGGCAGATACCAACGACAAAACGCTACTACACGCAACCGTTTTGCACGCCGACTTCTTTCTGAAATAAGGATATGACAATTTGGACTGTGTGTAGTCAGAGTGCAGACAGCGCAAGAAAGAAACGAAAAAAAAAGACGTAGTTCCCCGTCTTATATTATTATTTTGCGCTGTCAGCATTCATGGATTACCAACTCGCGCAAGCGTCTGTTATAGTCGGACTTACACTGCCGTTAAGGAACAGCAAACGAAAGCCAGAGACGACCCACTGTGGGCCGGAAACACTTATTTTCTCAAAGAAACCTTCAGAGCGAAGCTCGCCGATCCGGTTTCACCATGGAGACCGATCCAAAATTCTACGTTCTCGTGCGCAAAATCATAAAAGTAAAAAGTAAAACTTGTGCATTTATTCCATGTGAAGGGCAGTCCTAGAAGAAAAAGAAAAAAAGAAAGAAACGCCACCGCTGCGCATGAACGGCGATTTCCAGTTCGTAACCGTGCCTCGTATACTGCGTCAACGAGAGAACAGTGCGCTTGAAAATGCTGCAGTACTCTCTGGAACAGGGACAGCACTCACCTACATGCATAAGTGGTAGAGCGCGTTAACGACAAAATTGAAGCCCGCGCTACCCGCAGTCCCCTGGCCGGGCGAGCCCGACAGATGTTGCCTGGTGTCGAGAGTAGGAGCGCGCTAGCAGCCTACGTGTGAGGGTTATATAAAAAAATAAAAAATCTGGTCTATACTGTTCAGGCTACTTGCTTCAAAGGGTTGCGTTTAGCAAATGCATATGCCGTTTTTCCAGAGCTGTTAAGTACGAGTCAATGTTGTTTTCAACAAACTGGTCAAGATCAAACAGCAGTACTCACAGTCTTGAGCGTGAACACCGCCTCATTTCTCTGCGGATTGTCATCTAAGCATTTCAATGTGATGGAATTGCGGCCAATGGCATACGTAATTTCTTTGTCCACTTCATAATTTATTCTCATGGTCCACATATATATTTTCAAGGATTCCGTACATCTATGTTTTGCTAATTCCTGGTTCGTGAACGGCTTTACGGTCGTGACCTACTTCCACCCTTCCTTCGCTATTTTCTACTTTCGTTTCCCTTGTAAAGCGTGCTTCACCTCACATGCATCCGTACGGTGGCAAAGCCAATTCACGTGGGAACGGGAGAAAGGTGTAATTTGAAGGTGCCCTGGTCTTACTAGTTAAACACTAGATGAAGACCTAAACACGGATTCCTTTCGGATATTTTTGTTTACAAAATTTTAGCCATAATGGTTTTTAGTACTTAATATATAGCGCCAAGGAAAGGAAAGCGTAGCAGGGGGCGGCAGAAAGCTAGCAGGAAGTCAGGTGGACAGATGAGGTTAAGTTCGCAGGGGTCAAGTGGATGCAGCTAGCACAGGACCGGGTTAATTGGGGGAATATAGGAGAGGACTTCACCCTGCAGTGGATATATAGTCCAGCTGATGATGATGATGATGATATGACGCTATTGGTCGGCTGAACAAAAAATGTGTGTTGGATAAGCCGTACTTGGTGCCACGAAACGTGCGATGAGAAGTGCTTGTCAAGAGACAGGATGACCATCGGCTTGTGACGAGCCAGGTTCGTCCAAGTCACCGTCAATGCTGCCGTTCACCACATGACTTTGAGAACCTTAAGGCGTCCCAACTTAAGTTATCCTCAACGACTTTCTCAAGTTGCTTTTTCAGCCATTGTTAAGAATGCATCTGAAGTTAAATCTTGGAGATGCATCTGTGGAGAGGGTAGGGGGAGTTACCATGGCAGCACCGAAATGCATTGCTTATAGCTTCACGCGCACGTATCAGCAGCTCCTTTCTCTACTTAACAAGGACAAAACATTCAGGTATTTTTGTAACGTTTTAGCAGAAAGGTAAAGTATGTGGCTCTTTACCTTCGCCGTGTCTATATCTGCCGCTCGGTGCACAAACTGCTCCTGGCCGTCCGGGGCTGGAAGCCCTATAGGGGTATTTGCTGGTTGCGGCGGAGGCCCCTTGCCTCTGGGGCATTTATTGTGCATGCCGCCGTCGCACTCACTACCGCTTCGTTAGCGACGATGGCTGTTGCGAAGCACCATCGTCGAAACAGCCATCGTCACATCGATGCGCCATGTTGTATTTTGTTTTCCTTCTTTCTTCAATCGCAACAACGTAATTATTTGCTGGAAAACGGTATACGCATATGTTGATATAGTTGGTTAGTTTATGTGGTTGAACGTCTCAAAGCCATTGAAGCTATGAAAGACGCCGTACTGGAGAACTCCAGAAATTTAGACCACCCGTGATTCTTTAACGCATGTGCACTGACATCGCACAGGCACCCCTGCACCTTACTTTTCGCCTCCATCATTAAAAAGCGGCCGCCGCTCCCGGTCGCATCCAATTGTGCACAGAAGTCGAGCGCTAATCACAGCGCCACTGCGGCGGGGAATATGTAGTGACGACAGAACTCCCTTCTATTAAAGAAGGGTTCGTATATTTGCTCCCTATAAACAGGAACACTAATGGTTATGAGTTTTGTATAGCGCCATGAGGCATGTGGTGACTGATTTCCTGATCTCGGTAGTCGTTTTTAAGCGCCAAATCAGTTCATCTGACGTTTCATGGAAGTCAATATGTACATGATCGTGACGGCCGCTGAGGAGGAACTATAAGTACACAAGTTGCAGGTCAGAGTGGGTGGATTTGGGGGGCTGCCCTTATACCGGTGAACCTGAATTCGGGTAACTATAGCACGCGAACATGTAAAACACGCGATTTTCAAAAGTTTGGCGACGCTAATTGGCAAAGCTAATATTATAGTTGCTTTCAATGGACTATAGCGGCACACGTTGTTCATTTTCAGGCAAAGGACTGGCACAAGACGTTTCAGCGACGCCTTTGTGACTATGCCGTCGCATATAACACTTTATAATGTTATGAAAGATGACAATAGTACAAATCTGGTTACGCCTCTAAATTTACCTGGCCCCTATACTGTGTACACGTATACGTTATGACAAAAAATAATGAAGTTGGGATGCTTATCTACAACCAGACCTCACTTTACAATTAGCAAGTTTTTATCGTAACATGTGTTCGCACGTATAAACATATAAAAAAATTGCTGTTATATTTATGAGCACGGTACGCGGTATGTTCAAACAATTATTTTTTTTATATATATTCGACATCATCACTGGTGCAATGGCTAGAAATAAATCAGTGCAGCACATATTCTATCGGTCTACTCAATGGAAGTAAAGCTAAAAGGCACTGCTCACATATAACTATTTTCGCTTTCGTTGTCGAAAAGACCAAGCAAAAAAAATTGACCCCCCCCCCCCTCCCCTCTCTTTCTCTCTGCAAGAAAAACAAGTGATATATCAGTTGCTCATTATGAAAAAAAAAAAGAGAAAAAACAGCGTCAAGAAGGGGGTAGTGCCTGGCGGACAAAGAAGCTGCAGCGCATGGCGGTCACCCGCGGATAAGTATATGCGCGTTCGTTATCCCGGATCCTGCTGGAAGCGGCTTAAGGTCGTTAGATGGGCTTTGGGAGCGGTGACTTCGTGCTCGTCACATCTGAAAAATGCGGCCTAATGTCTTTGAAGAGACGTTACATTTTCTGCGTATGCTTGTTGCCGCTGAAGTGATCGTTTCGAAGGATCAATCCTGAAAGGCTTTGTAGAGTGATGGTTAAAGCAGAATAAGCAATATATTCTTTGTAAAAACCGAGTCTGCATTCGGGCGCGAACGAATTTCTAGCTGGGAGTTCACGATAAGTTTATGTTATAGACGCGCGTATAAGTATAGTGAACCTATAAGCATATGAGTGTTGAAGTGAAGACTTTTCGTTTTTCTAACAAAGTTTCCTTTTGAAAAGTAATGTGATGCAAATGCAAATAAAAATCCTCATAGATGGATGTATACTTCAGTGAAGAATTACTCCACTTTGGTTTCGATGCGAGGGTGTGCACCTGAAGGTCAAATCTATTGTGTGTGTGTGTGTGCGTGATTTAATTCAGCAGTATAGCGAAAAAAGCTTGTAGGATTGAAAATATGCAAACTGTGGTGTTTAAGTCCCGAAGCGACACCGTAGTGGAGGGCTTCGGACTAATTTAAGGCTATTGGGGATCGGTAACTTGCGCTGACATCACACAGATTTTTTGTAGTTCGCCTACATCGGAATACGGATGCCAAGTTTGGGACTGAACCCGATCAGGAACCGAAAGCTAAATTCATTAAACATTTGTAGTAGACGATGAAAAAGCGAAGGTGGTAGATGCGAAGTAATTGGTCACAGCATGACGCTGAGTGTGTGCGCGTACGCGTGCGCACACGTGTGTGTTGGATGGGGGCGGGGGGATATTTAGACTATTACCATGCGGGCGGGAGATTGTGCTTCCAGGAGTGGGCGTGTTGGGACGAAGAGTTCACGCTAATCTATAGAGAATTTAAGCGATCTAGGCGGTCCTCGCAGAAAATGTTTGTGTCTTATGATGCAGTGCTATGCAGCACAGGTATCAACTTATCATCGCTCCTTTTTCGCCACAACAGAGGAGAAATCTTTTGTGCTGCAGAAGCATTACTGTCTCCTTTGTGCAACCACCCGGAAAAAGAAAAGACAGAAAAAAGTACTCGCCAGTGGGTTGTGAAGTGAGGCCGTGGTAAAGAGAGGAGCTGCACTACACCACCATCTCGATAAGCTGCCAATGTTGTTGATGATGATGATGATGTCATTTGTCAAAATGGCACATGCCCACAATGTTTTGCGCTGCATTCGGACGTCGTCTTCATCGTCTTCAATTCCTCTAATGCTAAACAGAGGCCTAATTTACTCATACTTTTTTTTTTTATAGAGAAAGCGGTTGCTGAAAATATCGAGGAGTGAAAAAGTCTCGTTGAATCAGTGGCAGCTACGGAACCTCTGTGCAACCGTTAAAGGAGCAGACATGTAAAAAAAAAAAAGAAAGAAAAAAAGAAAGCCTTGAAAAAGTTGATAAAAAGAAAACAAATGAAATCACTGGAGAGAGAGAACAAGCGAAGGCGCCAGAAACAAGACGAAAGGCTTTTTACTTCTTCCCTCGGAAAAGAATTGTCTAAGCGTGACTCACAGCTTTCACAAAGCCCCGGAGAGCGGCACGCGCGCGCACACGCGGCACGGCTGCTGCCAAGTCAAGCCAAGTCAAAAGCCATACCAAGAACACGGGGGAGAGATTTGCGACAGCCGACGGGCCGCGAGGGCTGTGTATCTGAGCGCAGTCGCGAGCCGCAGCACGCGGGCCGAATGTCGCGACTGTGTGGCCTATTCGTCTTTCCGTCTCGCATTCGGCGCTCGCGTTTCTTCTTTCTTGCTGTCCATCTTTTTCTCTTCTTTTTTTCGCACTTCTCGTTTTCGCTTCTCCCACCACGGTTTCTCCTTCGGTCATTCTCTTGTCTCTCGACGTTCTATACTGTTTCCATTTTGCCGCCCTTCGCATACGAAACTGCTTCGGGAAAAGAAAGAAAGAAAAAAAAAATAAAAGAGAAACCTTCCTTTCTGCTTTACGCTCCACTGGTTACTCTCTCTCTCTCTCTTTCGTGCCGAAATCTTTTTCTCTTCTGTTGTTTTCTTGTCCTGTTTTTGTTCTTCGGCACCCTGTTAGAGCTTCCACTTGGTGGATCTCGGAGCCAATGGCGAGTGGAAATGGCTAGGAAAAAAAAAAAGTGAAGCGAGATTAAAAAAAAAAAAAGAAAAGACAGAGAGAGAGAGGACAGTGGGCGGAGGGAGATGGCGGAGCGAATTTCGGGCCTTTTGCCTAAGTTTTTGCTTCTCCTCCCTACCGTCGCCCTCTCTTTCCGTTTCTCTTCTCACTCCCCGTCTATTGTTTTGTCCTTGCTGCAGAGCGCCGTACATACGGACATGCAGTCGCGGAAGAGTGTGGAGACAGTAACAGAAGAAGAAAAAATCAGCCGAATTATAAGAGGAAATATTGGATGCAGAAGACAGGGAGATAAAAAACGTGATCGAAAGGAACGCGAGTAATGAGACAAGCGGCTGATATGAAAAAAGCGAGAAGGATATGTACATATATATATATATATATATATATATATATATATATATATATATATATATATATATATATATATATATATATATATATATATATATATATATATATATAATGAGAGGAGAATGCTTACTCGTATACAAGTATGTGAAGCCTAAAACAAAAAAGTACATTTGCACAAAAAAAAAAACAGCGACGCGAAAGGCCGCGTGTCGTCGTATACATATACAGGAGAGAGCGCACTCTGAGCTGGCGTTGAGCCGAGGGCTAGAGAACGGGGATGTCTAGCTGGCCCGCTTTTGCTCTCCCGCTCTGTCTCCCCGGTCGTCGTCGACGTCGTCGTCATCCGACGGCCGATTTTTCCGGCCTGTTGACCGCGCACGCGGCGGCGGCGGCGGGATCAAGCATAGTGTGTGGTGCACGTGCCGTCGGCCCCCGAGTCGACGATCGTGCGCTGCGCGGTCGTTTTCTCTGTGTGGTTGTTAGGAAGAACGGCCTCGATCCTGCACAAGCACGCGAGGCATGGCTGTGCAGAATAAGAAAAGAAGCTTCAACACAACAAGAGAGAAAATAAAATGTAAAGAAGAAAGGGGAGTATACGCTGCGAAACGCGTTCCTTCTCCTCCTTTCCCCGCTTCGGCATTCCGAAGGGTTTTCTCCTTTGGTCGGACGCGCGACCAGCGACCCGTGAGTGTTTCCTCGAGTGCTGATGGCGCCTAGACCGCGAGCTTCCCCGCACGCCACGTGCTCTGTGTGCGTGCGGAGGGTGGCACGAGTTTTGTGGCAGCCTCTGGTCTCTTTTCTCCTTCACGTGGATCGGTCCAAGCCCAAAACTAGAGCATCGATGTCGAATTATGTGCTTGACTGCAGCCGCATCTACGTGGCATGGACCGCATGCATGACGCAACGGCTGAATAGACACGCCGTCACGTTTAGACGCGTGTCACGAGTACTTTTCAAGGCGGAAGCTATGGTGACATCCTCTGTAATTATCAGTTGCAGTTCAAGCTATAATCAGAGCGTCTCGAGGTTGTTTCCGAATAAATATGTCGCTCTCATTCGAGGGCATTTCTATGCCTCGTCTCATGGGCGAATGGCTCGCGAATGGCACGGGCGTAAGTAAAGAAAAAAAAAAAAAGTCATGCGTTTTACGTAAAAGCCTGGAGGTAATTTTTGACAACCACTTTCCGTATACTCATAAAACGGGCACCCTTAAACAAAAATGCAGAAAATTCTTTAAACAAGTTCTCTGATTCACGAAAGTTACGTGAAGTTTCAGAGGCCAACCCACAGAGTCGACATCATGCATGATCCAGATTACGCATTTTACAGCCTCTCTCGGGCAGATCCTGATCCGCTCCGATAGTATATGTTTGAATGTTATCCAAACCATGCTGTTTGACGTCATAGGCTTAATTAACAAAACGACGCAGAAGCTGGAAGGAGTCACATATATGACATATACCGGCATTCCTACATATAGTGCCAACGTGATTGGACCATATATATATATATATATATATATATTGTTATGGGGTTGTTAGGGGCCGAGCCCGAAGACGTCTATGCCCGGGTCACCAACGTGCCCTGAGAAGGGGCGAGGGATGAGGCGCCCAGAAAGGAGACTGTACACATTGCTAGCGGGAGACAAACTGGTCCTCCTCGCTGTACGCGGGGAGAGCGTTTATTAACTCTTTCCCTTCCCGCTTCTTCCCCCACGCAGACCGGTTCGGCTGCCGTAGAGAAGACGCTCTGGCGGGGACACATGGGAGGGATCGTCACATATACATACACACACACACATATATATATATATATATATATATATATATATATATATATATATATATATATATATATATATATATATATATATATATATATATATATATATATATATATATATATATATATATATATATAGTGACGTATAGTCCGGCAAATAATATTCACTACTCCAAACGCTGTCATAACGGGGGGCTAAATATTTTCAAAATGATGACACCTGTAGAAAATGCGATCGCTAATGAACTGGCACAAAATTAAAGCTTTAACACGCTCTAATAATCAGTAATATTATTTACATTTATACAGGTTGTCCACAATTACAAAGCCTGTATATTTACATTTTGCACATAACTTTCCCTTTTAAAACAAAAGGAAGCACTTTTGCATGTATCATATGCTATACTCTGTTTTTAATTTACAGAATAATTTACATTTTACGAGATAGCGCGTGCAGCTCACTCCACCGAAAAGCCGCCACCCCGGCAGACGGCGGTCGGAAAACATGCGGTGGGCACTGAAGATAGGGTGGACACCTGAGCTCCACCTTTAAGTTTAATATAAGACAACGTCAATGGTACCTCTTTGCCACCTTTCCATGCCGATTCTATAGTTCGCTTACATGCACATTTAAAATAGGGTAACTCTGCTGTCGCGTCTACAAGAGAACTTAAGCGCCCTATTTTTTTTTTTTTTACAGAAACCTACATCTTTACACAATGAAGAAAATATAGTTAAAATATTTCACAAGAATTCAGCTTTTAAGCGGGGTGTGTATGCGCATAACATGTGTGTTTTTTTTTTTTCATTCCACTCTTAAGCAAGTGAATAAGTCTATTTAAATTTCTATAAGCGTTTTTTGAACCTTTTGCTGGAAGATCGAGTTTCTTGGTGAGATCTAGGACATTTAGCCATCTGAGAATCTCGGCTCTCTACTCACAGCAGCTAAAAAAATCAAATTACTGATGCGGCTGTCAACTATTGACAGTCATAATCTCCAACTAATAATTTATTGCTTTCGTCACAGCTTTTACTGCCTACGGTCAAATTGATAAAACTAACAACTGACCTCGACAACATGACAGAGGTCAATTGGTCTACCATCCGGTATGAGCTGACTGAAAGCCAGAGCTAGCTCATTGATTCCACTTGGCCACCTACTGCGACCGGCTCACTTCCAGCTGGTAGGCATCTGAAACCAGTTAATGCAAATTGAGTACCAGCTAGGACCAGCTGAAACCAACTTATACCAGGTAGAACCACCTAATCATCGAAAGTTCAAAGCGCGAAAACACACACGGACAAAAGAAAGGTAAGGTTACCTTTCTTGCGCCCGTGTGTGTTTTCGCGCCTTGATCACTTACTATAAACTGCCACCAACTAGCCCAACAAAACATTATTTCCAGAACCACTCAAATGATTTTGTATTTTTTATCCTTTTGGACGAGTACAAAGTTTTGTACTTTGAATGGCGAAATATGGGGCTGGCTTTAGGATCAAGCGCATGGTCCGCCGAACAGCTTTTCAAGCATTCGGTATTGCAGTACCTAAGCTCACATTTTAACCATGGAAAATCAGGAAGATGATGATTTGACTACTTTTTTTGTGTGTGAAACATCGTAGTCCGCCATTTTTTGTCCGCTCGGGGGGCTCCTGAGAATGGTAGACCCGGTTCATTTGAACCCTTTGATCCCTGGATAATCCGGCCCTGAGCACTACAGAGTAGCAGATACTGCTGAAGCTGACAGCATTTACTAACGGTATGCACTCTATCATTAGTGCCAATATTACTGGACGGCCTAAATTCGGACTTTCGGCGAGTTTTCTTGAAACAGTTTTGGGAGAAAACTCCCTCGCTGATAGCGCTTATACATGCTATCAGCGTTATTTTACGGGGGTGCTTTTTTGTTTTGTATTCATAAGTTTCGTGCAACCCGCGTTCGATTCCTTTCATATACGAGTATATATATGCGAATTGTGTACTAAATGCATGGAAGGCACAACGACTCCTCAATGCATGCCCTAAAATAGACGTTCAATACCGAAATAAAACTCGAAGCTCATCTGTCGCAATCATGTCAGGAATATCTATTGAAAGAGTATGCGGTTAAAGTGATATTTCTGTTTCTGAAAAAAAAAAAAAAAATCAAGAGAAAAAAAAAAGAAACTTAAGACGCCCATATGTATGAAATGGAAGAACCTGCGGTGGACCGCAGTGAATTTCATAGCTTAAGTCAATTACCCGCCGCGATAGGGGTGCGAGTGAGGCCTTATCTTTAATTCAAACTACTATCTGCCTCTATATAAAGCCTCTTGAGGTTTAAGGTAAAATAATGGTCTGAAACAGCCTAGTTATAATAATAAGAATAATAAGTTTATTCAGACATGAAACATGTACACAGAACATGCCCACGGGAAGAGGCAAAAGGAAGAAGCTGATGGCATTCTTCCTGACGAGGCCTCACCCCGGGTCACACATCAATGGCAGAAGGATGGACAAGGTCAAGGTAAGTTTCACCAAGAAA
The DNA here is from genome assembly GCF_055883805.1 of Amblyomma maculatum. Classification (NCBI taxonomy): domain Eukaryota; kingdom Metazoa; phylum Arthropoda; class Arachnida; order Ixodida; family Ixodidae; genus Amblyomma; species Amblyomma maculatum. The sequence continues at coordinate 20,873,265 of NC_139347.1, read as the reverse complement.
ACAAAACAAAACATAACCAATGAAGAAAAAAAAAATCTCATAGATTATATTTGGCATTATAAGAAAGTATATAAGAACCATGGCATCGTAAACAAGGTAAGTACATCAGTAACGCTACAATTCGCGACACAAGATGTAAACAAAATAATATACGACAAGCACTACAAGTCACATAGATTTGGTGCATTCCTAAGAAGTGGAAAAAAGCAACTTCATTTTCTTTTTAAATTGAAAGATAGTTTTACTGTTTATAGCATCATCAATTATTGAAGGATAGGCATTGCATACTATACTAATTTGGGTATCTGTATGTTGGGTGCCGTAGTTAGTCCGGGCACGAGTGGAAACAAGAGAGGTAACACGCAGACTGTAGCCAGTATTTCTGTTCAGATATGTATTTCTAAATGATGTGATGTCTTGCTTAATTTTTTGAAAGATATGCACAGCAACAGAATACTTATGGCACACAGGGAATGGAAGAATATGTAGGGCGTGAAATGAGTGGTCGCCGTTTGAAGGGTTTGTGGAACAAGCGCGTAAAGCTCTTTTTTGCAAAGAAAATAGTCTGTCTGAACAAGTTTTGTTGCAAGTCCCCCAGATTAAATTACAGTACACCAGTTGAGAATGGATTAGGGCAAAATACAACTGTTTTTTTATCTGCAAGGGCAACAGGTGTCTGATACGATTGATCACATCAATTGACCGAGCTACCTGCAGGCGAACATAATTTACATGGTCTCCCCAGCCTAGGTCACTACGGAAAAATACGCCCAGGAATTTACAGGAGGTTACAGATTCAATCAGGGTATCGTTAAACCGGAGTTGAATGGGATAATCTATAGGCTTATTTTTAGGTCGGAATAATAGGAATTTAGTTTTCTTAACATTCAATTTCAATTTATTTGCAGCAAGCCAAAGCATCAGTTCATGTAACCAGGAGTTGGTGCGACGCTCTAGTTCGCGAAGATCACAACCAGAAAAAAAAAATGTTTGCGTCATCTGCGTATAAAACAATGTTAGAATAAGTTGAAATATTTACTATGTCATTGATATATAATATAAAAAGAAGGGGCCCCAGTATAGATCCCTGCGGAACACCGAAGTTTATTATTTCTGATTCAGATACGGCATTGTTAAGTCGTGTATACTGAGTGCGATTGGATAAGTAGCTTTGCAGTAACCTGTGAGGCGTTCCACGAATACCATATCTCTGCAATTTATGAAGTAGAATGTCGTGCTTTACCGAATCAAAGGCTTTGGAAAAGTCAAGAAATATACCGACAGTGAAAAGCTTAAGTTCAATATTATTAATCAAACTATTTTTGATTTCGAGCAGTGCTGCCTGCGTGGATTTTCCAGGCTGAAATCCATAATGCTCCTTACAAATTATATTATTAGAATTCAGGAATTTGTATACCCTCGTAAAGATAACTCGCTCTGCAACTTTCGAAAACAAAGGTAGTACGGAAATAGGACGATAGTTACTGGGGTCATTTTTATTGCCTCCTTTGAAAATTACTGTAACACGGGTGGATTTCATTTTTTCTGGAAATTCACCTGTAAGAAGCATTAGATTACAGATATGTACGAGAGGAAAGGTAATAAATGTAGCAGCAGCTTTTACGGCTAGTGCAGTAATGCCGTCTTTGGCCTTTTTATAGTTGGCCTTTATATTGCAAGTACGCTGTTTGAAAACATTATTTTGCCTTAAATAAGCATTTCACTTTGAGTGAATACAAGAACTGCACCCGCGTACATGGAGAAAATGTGAAATTTATTGTTGTGCAAAAATGACAGAGAATGAAACCCCCAAAATCTCAAAGGTGACAGTATATAATCTCATACTTAGTCCCAAAAAGGTCACCCAGATGTTCGTGTTCCCTTGAATCTTGTTCTCATTTTACTAAAAATGACTTCAAGCTTCGACACTTTATTACAAACGTTGTAATTCATTATAAAAAATCATGCAAATAATCAATACATTGTAAAGAATCATTGCAAAGGATCAATGCATTGTAAAGACTGCTTGGTGCAACAAGGGGTGGAAGCCCGTTGAGTGCTCCAACTGGGAAACACCACTGGTATCAGTTCAGTTCAGGCGTTCAGTCGTGTCCGACTCTTCGTGACCCTATGGACCATGTCACGCCACGCTTTCCGGTCTCTCACTATCTTCCTAACATCACATAACTTCATCTGCAGTGCATGCAGTGGTAAGAAAGAGGACAGAACTTTACGTCGTTGCGAGATCTATCGCAGCATCGTAAACAAAGCTATTACACTTGAAGTGCTAACTGCTCTGGGTACAAGCAAGCTTTTTTACCAAGCCGAATCTATAGCTGAAGCCTAACAGAAGCTTATATATATACAGACGACGAGTTGGCTTATAGGTGCTCACAGTTATAACGCAATAAAAGAACTATACAAGGTCAAATGGCTGCCGTTTGACCTTGTACAGTTCTTTTATTGTGTTATAACTGTGAGCACCTATAAGCCAACTCGTCGTCTGTATATATATAAGTTTCTGTTACTGGAATAAAAGAACTGTACAAGGTCAAATGGCTGCCGTTTGGAATTTCGGTATATAGCGCCGTAGGTGTCTCAACGAGTATATGAATGTTAGCAGGCATTCCCGGAGTAAAAGCTTATCTGGGTGATATCCTAATTTCTAGCTAGATGCAACGCAGAAGAGCACGCTGAGAGGCTGGAGACCGTGCTATCGCATGGGTAGAAGGCGCAGTTAAGACTTAATAAGGGCAAGTGCTAATTGAACCAGACGAGCACCGGATTCTTAGGTCATACAGGATTGATGACGCAGGAATTAACACATCCGAGTCGAAGCAAGACGGACGCCATCGCAAGCGCCTATACGCCCACAAATAGAAAGGAGCTGAAAACCTTCTTGGAGCTGCTGAATTTTTAAAGCAGTTTCCTCAAGGGCTAGACTGAAGCGGCAGAACCGCTATATCGACTGCTCGACCATGTCCACAAATGGAGCACCAGCGGACTTTTTAGAGATTAAGAAATTTACTCAGCTCACTTGTGCCCTGTGTCGTCCTTTAGTTTAATGCGGCGACGCATCTCCTGCGGGGGCACTGGGCAGTGCTGAGGGGAAGGAGCAGCCCATAGCTTATGCTTCTCGGACCCTTTGCGCCAGTGAACGCAACTATGCTCAGATCAATAAAGGTGGTTTGGCTATGGTCTTTGGCGTAAAAAGGTTCCACTAGGGCTTCCTCATTCAGCCAGGCAGCGCAGCAGTTGCCTGCTAGCCCGGAAGCAAACCGAGGGGCGAGTCCGGGTCATGTCACCCAAGCCACGAAGATCAATACGCGTTCGAAGACCTGTCGTGCGTTATGGCATTGATGACTAGCCAATCAGTTTTGGTTTGTGCAAGTAATCTCAGCAGAAACGAGTGTTGTGTACTAATAGTGCATGTTTTACAGACACTGCATTTTTCACGTATCACTTATCATCCACGCAAGCAGCCGTCGGCAGCTCACACGTTCTTCGGTCTATAAAAAAGGCACTGCATCAATAAACGTTATGTTCTACTCTGGCATCAGACTGATTCACAACCGTTTCCTTGAATCTTGTCATAATTTTGCCGAAAATAATTCAAGCTTTGATACTTTCGTACAAATATTAAAATACATTGGAAATACAGCCGTGCTTTCTCTCTCTCATTTTTATTTCTACACAAACTATACCAAGGAAATGCTACATGAGCCCAGCTCACATCTCACATACGTCCATGCTTTCAACGTTATCAACGCACTGCGGTAAGCTGTTGGCTTACAAAATAAATGTGTGATGTGCGGTTTAGGTTTGCCCCATTTGGCATTTAAGGTCTCGAAACAATTAAGCTATAAGCGAGTCCGTAATGGAAAGACTGGATATTTTTTAACACCTATATTTTACACTGACATCGCTCAGCTGCATGGACGTCTTGCGTTTCACCCTCTCGAAATATGGCCTCAATCTTCCCTGGGGACTCCGATAAAACTAAAAAAAAAAAAAATGTATTTAAGTTTATCTGCATCTAGGACTTTATTAGAACAAGAAACAGTGTTGTATAATTGGTGGCCAAATTACGCTGGAAATGGTGTGTCGCGTTTGCAGCAGTAAGAGATAGTTTCGAGGCAACGCAGCTTGTTTTGTTATCTAGATTTAACATCAGAAAATATGGAGAAACCACGTTATGCAGTCATACCTGGATACATTGAACTCGAAGAGATCGCGATATAATTCGATATATAGATAATTCGATATATAAAGCGTGCCAGAAGATGAGCCTATCTGTAATCAGAAACGTGAACACGATGCACCTCGTCTAGCGGGCCACTTTCTGCGGCGACGTGCTGCCGCCGACGTACTGAAAACACGCCGCTCGTCGTCTGATTGACTGCGCTTACCCACAAGGCGCACGCGCGTACCAAGAAGCACCTCGCGAGAAGCACCTCGCGCTTACCCTCAAGCCGCTCCGTGCGCAACACCGGAGTGTCGAATATCGCGCTGCTCACGTTTCGCACCATGTGGCACAAATGCCGTTGAAGATGGGAAGGCGCATAAAAGCCGCAGTGGACGGTGCTTTGGGAAAAGACATCGCCGATCATAAGACTAGCATGCTGTTTAGTAACTGCAATAATAACTCAATTGCATTTGAGTGCAGTTGACTTCTGCGTCGCCTTCTGCAGCGAAGCAAGCTACACGAGACCGGCCGAAGAATTCGGTCAGCTAGGCTGGCATCACCTCCCAGTGACCTCCGGACCGAATGATGGCCTCCCCTCATGACAGCAGTGTCGTGTTAAAGAACAAGCATGCTAGACCGAAGGCGGATTTAAAGCCCTCTCTAGTGGCTCAACGTTCACCTCGTCATGCAGTTTTACATCGTTAGCGCTATCAGCAGGTCACCAAGGACGCTCAATCTTAACCATATTTTATTAAAAATTAATTATTAAGATTAATCCTAATTTTGCTTTTAATCGCAGATTTCCAAAGAAATCTTTGCTTTATTGAAGAAATCTGTAGACGGCATAAATCAAGAAGTTTCTCTGCAAATTCCTGTTAGTTTAACTGCGTCATTAGTGCATGAGCTGAGGAAAATGAATAATTCAATTCTTAAAATCGATTCTTCGTGTATACTCCCACTGTCTGAAACGCTTAATTTTTCCTTTTGCACCGATGTTTGAAGGTCTCAAGTGGTTATTCCACAAATATTTCTGAAACATTTTACCTATAACGCTACTAATTGACCTTTTACTCAGTGTTCCAAGGAAAAAAAAATATAAGAGAAAAAATATTGCCAAACGAAATTATCTGCGATCCTGTAGACTCGTAGACTGTTAGATTTTTGTTCGTTCATATTCAAAGGCGGCTTAATTGGCTTGCAGTCACTTTGTTTACGGCTGAATTTATTAGTAGATGATGTTTTGATGACTTTACGAATAGTTCAATAAAGGTTGAGTTTCTACCGAAATGTCATGAACTGCGCAATGACCCAATAAGGAGTGAAGGCTTACCCAATCCATCCTTATGCGCTGCTCACTCCTTCGTGTGGTATCATTGTGTATTGTCTAGTATTAGTTTTGTTGGGTTAGTTGGGTTTAACGTCCCAAAGCGACTCAGGCTATGAGAGACGCCGTACTGGAGGACTCTGGAAATTTAATTCGACCACCTGTGGTTCTTTAACGTGCACAGACATCGCACAGCACACGGGCGCCTTGCTTTTCGCCTCCATCGAAAAGCGGCCGCCGAGGCCGGGATTCGATCCCGCGTCCTTGGGAACAGTGGTCGAGCGCCGTAACCACTGCGCCACCCCGGCGGGGCTGTTTAGTATTAGTAGTATAGTCGTTAATGTTTGGAATTTCAATTTCTTGCCTGTTCTCAGGGCTGTGCGGGTTAATTTCCTCCAGAGTCGAATAGCTTATTTAAAGCGAATGTACTACGATATAGGGATTTCGAGTAATTGGAAGAAAGCTTGAATGGGCAAGAGCTTTCTTTCTTTCAGGGCGGTTTAAACATCTGGGGACACGAGCAACGTCTTAAGCTGCCGTCGGCGAATCCTCGTTCTCGTGTATGCACTTGTTTACTCTCTTAATCATTAGTTCCATATTTTTTATCTCTATATACACTCATACCACATGTATAGTCATATATGCATGTGCAGCAGTCATAAGCGAACACGTTATGTGAAATATCGTCCCAGACAGATACAAAGTTCCGTTTTAACTCAGTCGTATACGAGCGTGCAATATGAGCGTGTGTGCCTCGGCATGCATGGGCACCAGAGGTTTCGATTTCGCACCTCACTTTTTTCACCTCTAAGCAGCTATACTGAAGCTGCTCTTGCAACTTGGTCATGCCATGTTACGTGGTCTCGTGACGTCGCACTAACCGCCAACCAATCAGTGCCCGCAGAATTAAGTCACCTGCAAACTGCAAATTTCCAGAGGCATGATCGTGGTTTTTTTACTCACAACGCTGACACCGATGAAATTTTCTGTAGAAAGGGACATTTAACGCCATCGCGTTAAAGCAGTGCACGATACACTCCTAAGCAGCACAACTGCCGCGAAGGAACATGGGTTGACTCATAGTGGGTTCATAAATAGAAATAGCTACACACATAACCTCCACGACATGGATGAGTTGTTGTGGTGGCTGTAAGAAGATGGAAAAGAAAATGCACGGGCCTGCTACTGGCTCTGTTGCTGAGCCACCTCCGCTGCCTCGTGCAGACAGAAGAGAGGAAGTAGAGAAGAAGCAAAAGGAAGAGAAAGACGCGCGCCGCAACAACAGCCGCCGTCCACCACCACCGAAGCGTTTGCGGGTGCAATGACGGCCTACAACAGATAAAAATTCTGTGGCAGGCTAGCCCCCATCGCAAGCGGCGGTGACCCACCTGTCCCAGCCCCATCAGGGGAGTACCAGCCCTTTCAACACATGGATGAGGTGGCAGGGTTGAATTAGACTATTGGAAACACCGGTTCATGCCTGATAATGAGGACATGAATATACTCATTTATGAGTCTCGTTTGAGATGCGGCGCTTTGTTTGGTGTCACCATCAGTACCAATATTAAAGATCGCAGACGGTCTTTATATAATATTTTGATTACACTCGCTTCGTGCCACCAGTTATAGGGCAGTGTTGCGTCAGCCGACAGCTGAATACAGGTTTGATTTCAGCTATAGCGCCGCCACCATGCTTTACGAGTAATCGAATACTCGCTTTTTACGCATATTATACCCCAAGTGCGAAAAATGGTACGTATATAATCGATTCATTTTTAGTGTTTTTTTTTTTTTTTTTAGTTTATTCGGTTTGAAATCTGTCGCAAAGCTAGACTCTTCGAGCTCGGCTTCTTTACGGCTTATAATATCCGCACACCTTTAGTCTATACATAGATAGAACACTTTAAGAAAGTTTATTTTCTATATAATGAACGCATACCTGTTTTCGTTGTTGCACATGTATATTCTACAGTGCTTCGTTCGTGCTTCGGACTGTGCTTCGTTGTTTGTTCGTGTACTGTTTTTTCGAGTCCCCGAAAATTACACAAAAATTATCAAAAAATAGAAGTGTACACAATTGATCTGTATCCGTTAGTTGTCGCGTTCTTTAAAAAATTCGTTCACTTTAATTTCTAAGCTCTCGCCCACGTGCGGGCAAAAAAAAATATAACGCACGAAGACAAACAAAATGAGTATTCGCTACTGACTGCGCATCCTTCCTTGAGTCGGTGCACAGACGGCCGAAGATCAGTGAGCCCGGTCTGCTGCCTCTCGGAAAACGAGAGTTCAAACCACGCGCGCCCCACCGACTTCGCGATGCCCTCTGAAGTGACTGACCACGGGAACAGGGCGCATTCGCGCAGAAGAGCGACACAAAACGAAACGCAAACTTCCGCGTTTGAAGACTCTTGCAATGGCCGCGTTGCTCTCCTCTTTCACTTCCTTCTCGCTGGCCGCCAGCTTCCACTCGAAACGACCGTTCCCCTGGAGAAGGCACGCGTCTCTTCACAAGTGGTCCTTCCACGCTCCTTATATACTTCCTACCGGTGTAGCAGGAACGACTTCGTCGGGCGATCGCGAAGTGCGTTCTTTTTTTACCCGCACGCTCGCGCCGCTGGCAAATAATTGCACGCCCAAGTTGACTCACGAGGAGCCTGAAATCCGTTTGATGTAGGCCGCTGTACCCGTATACTCTCGTCGCCAGAACCCCCAGCAAAATCCCATACGAGCATTCACATTACACAGTGTGTCTTTCCGCGCATATACATAACGAATATGCAGCTGCCTGTTGTTCGCTTGCGCCCAGAAAGGGGAAAGAAATGTGGAGTGAAAGCGGGCTATGAGAGAGAGGAGTGACGCGAATGCAGACCTTGAAGTTGAAACGAAGCGCGCTGCCGAATGCAGTTGTGACTTCAGGTCACGTAACGCCACGAGCGGCTCCCGCGCCTAAGCCCCAAGTCTCTGCTCACAATCCTATCCTCCATTCTCTCGTTTTCCCTTCGTTCTGTGCCGGCCGTGCATGCAGCCTCGAGCGCTGACAATTCTCGCATACAAAGCACGCTCAGCGATCCAACCGCGAGTCAAAGCGTGCTTTGCGCGTCAATAACCTCGCAGATATGCTGATCGTCAAAAGCACGCATAATGAAACGGGCTTCGCGAACAGAAACGAGCAAAAAAAAAAAGATAACGAAGGTTACGCACACCGAGTTCAGGTTTGAGATGCATGAAAGAAGAGCACATCCACTCGCGTATACTGTAGTTCATTCCGAGTGTCAAAACTACAAATTTCCGTTTGCGCGTAGTTCTATATGTACACAAACAGCACCAGGCTTCGGTGGGAATAGCTCTTGCAGGAAAGGGGAGTGGGTGAGGAGAGGACTCCGTGTTCGAACTGGCGGAACGATATTTGTCGTCGCGGCGCTTGGGCGCTATTGTGACGACCTGCTCGTCGCGCAACGCTGCGCGCGGCGGGCGCCACTCAATGCGCCTCCACCGATGCGAATCTAAACTGGTGCACGCGTTCTTCTCGCGCACGCGCACGTGGTCGCCGTTCACGGCACCACGACTCGCCACAATGGCGGTCGCGGCCATCTCCCTCCTCACGTCAAGCGAGCGCGGGTAAGTGCCGAGAGAAAAAAGGAGAGAGAAAGAGAGGAAGAGAAAGAGCTGTCCGTCAACGACCACAGACGCGGCCGGCGCAGGAGCGCCAAATTGGCATCTCGTTAACGTCGCCGCGTGAGTCGCATTGAACGACGACGTCGCGGTGGGGTGGCCTGCAGAGAGAGGGGCTGAAAAGGAGATACACATTCGCGAAAACGTGTACGAGTTTACGAGCGGAACGCCGGACACCAGTGGAGTGCGAGGGGTGAAAGGAGGAGGAGGAAAGGGGAGACTGGAAGAAAATAAAGGTCACACGAACGGGAGGCGAGTGAGGTGCAGAGGATTGCGCAGAGAAACCGGCAGAAGATGATGAAGAACGCAAGGCTACAGAAGGTAGGGCTTCTCTGCAGCACTTTTTAGTATTGCGGAAAAGACAGCTTTTCCTGCCTCGTTCAGGTTTTGTCCTCCCCCGCGGGTTCTGCTTGACGCCTGAATGGCGCCCCGCTGTCCTAGCTTCCGGTCGGCCATTGAAGGCGTCTGCCACAGGGGGTCGGGTGCGCTTTCAGCACGGGGAAGCAAAGCAACCTGCGGCGCTTTTGCCGCGCTACTGATGCCGATGCCACTGCGGCGGCACCCCCCCTCCCCATTAATTCGAGCACGGCCCAGTGAGTACGACGGGCTGGCTGCTGCCTTGCCGTCTCTGAATGCCCCCTCGCGATCGCGGGAACGGTGGTGCGACGCTGTACGTCGGAGTACATACATACATGGTTACTGCTGTGGCGCTGAGAGATACGTACGTCAACGGAACTCGTCGCAGCCGCCGAAAGGGAAACGCTCGCGGTGACTGACTGGCCCCGGGGTTGCCTGTCCTTTCTTGTGGCCGTTCTCTCCCTTCCCCGGCCTCATTCTATCCCTGCGCGTGTGCATTTTCCTACATTTGCTTTTATATCATGTGGGAAAGCAGGGGGGTTAGGACCCGGGGTTGCTGTCGTAACGGTTCGCAGTAGGAGACGGGCTCTTCAAGGCGGGATCCCCGCTGGTTTTATAAGTTGGGCGCGTCGGGAGAAGAGCTCGACGAACGCAGGAGGGTTCGTCGTGACGGCCTCTCGCTGGGCTCTTCGGGCTGCTCTCATCTCGATCGCTCTCGCTTTCTTTCTGTACACGGGAAGCCCCCGTACTTTTTTGTCCTCTTTTTCGTTGTAGTACGAGTGCAAATGGAAGAGTGTGTTCGTTGAAATTAAGGGTGTCTGAGTGTGAGTGCGTGACGAGTTTGACGTGTGCGTTAGGCACAAGTACGGCCGCGTATACAAAAAAAAAAGTGAATGAGAGATGAGAAAGTGAAGTGCGCGCTATACGCTCTGCGGTGAAAGTCAAGATCGCCCTTGACGGCGCGGCGCGGTTTTGGGAACCATCTCGAGCGTGTATATATACGTGATGCAGAGCCGATCGGAGTGTTAGCTACGCATGCATGCGTGCGTGGTGTCTGATCTGAAGGACCGCGGGCTCTTTTGGAATTGGCGTTCTCGCCGACCATTTTGCTTCGTCTCCTTTTTTTTATATATACATATGTATATATATGGCTATGCCTCTTAAAGTGCATGCACACAGACTGGGTATTCATATATACACAGCTCGGTGCTTCGGAATCGGAATGAGGAGCGCCCCCCCTTGGCATTGGCGCTGGGTTCAGGCGATTGAATCGGCCCTCCATTGAGGAGATTGAGATGCAGAGTCAGGTTGTCTTGTGCATGCACTGGAAATAAGAAATAAAAAATAAAAAAGAATCAATGAAGAGACACTGATTATTTTTTGTGCTGTTTGCCTTCGCGTTTAACGAACGAAATTTAACATTTACGTCTCGCTTTCCTTTGGAAGTATAGTGTAATATATTTGCAATACACATGCCCATGCAAGTTCTCAAATAAACAATGACTCAAAACTTAAGCATCAATAACGAACATAATGGGCAAAGAAAAATTTAGAACGAACAGGTTACGCGTCAGTATACAAATCTGTCAGTGTTGTGAGAAGGGAAACAGAAAGAAATAAAATTGTTATTTATGCGTCGGGTTGATAGAAAAGCAATTCACTCTTTGGGGGATTCGGGAGATGAAAGAGAGTCACTGTATATTTATTGCATGGGATGCGTGTACACGTTTCGTAAAAAGTCTGGAGATGATGTGAGATGATGTGTGTATATACACATCCACATATATAGATTCTCTTCCCGTTGTGTTCTAATTCTTCTGGATTTGCGGAAACTTGACAAAGATCAATGACAACTACTTATCAAAAGAAATATATACAGAATATTTACAACGACTTGCAATATGCGCAAGCTCTCTGGCTGCCTCAAGGACCCTCTCTGTGATTACTCGAGCATGCATGGCATCTGCCCATCTAGCCCCAGACAAGTTAAAAACAAGTTGCAATGGACGATATTTATAGCCGCCCCGAGAACTCTGTGCGGCGACTAGAGCATGGGCCCGCCCACCTTCTCCAGACAAGTCGACAATGAAAAGCAGTACGATGGCGCTTAAAGATACTCCCACCCTCTCTGCACACAAAAATAAAAGATATAAACAAGAAGTTTCCGTGACATGAGTTGGCATAGGGATTTCCTAATCGCTCAAAATTATTAATTAATTAATTTACTGTTTTACTGCTTCCAAATGATGTCAGGACTTTTTCACTCTCCTTCGTGCTTCACATCAGATTGCATAATATGACCACGTGCACAATACACACGGTGCGAACATCTTCGCGCACTCATCCGTGGATTGCGTAACATCGCGTAGCCCGCAACCATGCACAAGGGCGGACGGCGCGAAGATGAGTCATATAAACAGACCGGATGCCAGACGGGAACTCAAGAGAACTTTGAGACCTCCGCATGCGCTCGCTGGCCGAAGCGATCCTGCAGTTACTACGCATCAGGAGTCAGCAAGGTGCTCCCTGGCCACGCCAGAAGAACGTTACACTTCCGGCCAGGAAAAATGACTTGATTTTCTGTATCCTGCTGGCCGACAGTTAAAATATAAATGATGCCACACAAAAATAACAAAACGACGCGCCGAGCCTCACAGGAGCCCAAGGGGTTCGCTTCTAAGCCGCAGCAAGGTTTGCATATAATGCATCCAAAGTATTCCAAACCATGCCGAATGCGGATCATTTTGTTGTGAAAGCAATACTACTTTCACTTTTCAGCCCTTCGCGTAGCGAGGCGGTAGCTACCATTGACCTTTAGCATGACCTTTGGCGCGCCGCCAAGCACAGTTGCGCAAAAACAAGGGCCCCAACTCGCACCGTCAACTCGCGCCGCCAAGCACAGTTGCGCAAAAACAAGGGCCCCAACTCGCACCGTCAACTCGCGAGGCAGTATAGCTACCAACCGCGGCCTAACTCCCGCTCCTTCCACGAGAGGCGCTACAGCCAGAGTGACGTCATCCCATCTGCCGCAAAAACAGGGGCCCCAACTCTCGCCGTTGGCTTGCGAGGCGGTAGTCTAGGTAGCGGTAGCTACCAGCCGCGGCCTAACTCCCGCTCCCTCAGAGAGGGAGCGCTACAGCCGGAGTGACGTCATCCCTGAGACTGTTGTGAGGCCGTTTAGAACGACGTTTGGGGCGTCGGTTCGGGTACGCCCTTACACACCGAGAGTTAAGCCCAACGTTGATCTACGGCCGGGCGGAGCTACAGTTGTGCCACATGCTCCTAAAGCTAAGAAGAATTATGGGGCTGCAGCCGCAGCTACCACCGGGGGTGCAACGTTGGATACTATAGGAGGTGGCCTAGCGGCAGGGAACCAACGCAGTCTCCAGGGATGCTTTCATTTCTGCTGGCGTAAAGAATGCCGTTGCAGCCGGTGCCGGAGCGGCAGTTGTACATTTTGCCTTAAACCCACAACCAAGTATATCGTTGCAGACACGGCACTCCTTGCCTCGCTACTAGTTATACATAGAATAACCAGGCACGTCCCGCAATAAATAATAGTTGAACCATATGCCGTGGCCAGAGTGAATCACTGCATAACCATAAGCATAACCACAAGCGCCACAACCAGCTACACCACCAGCTGAACCTAGGCGTAGCCATAGCTATTGCTTTCGCAATTACCAGGCTTAACGAAGCTAAGCCACTGCCAATTTGTTCTTTTTTTTTTGTTTTTGTTTTTGTTTTTTACCGTGCTCTCCAAAGAGCAAACGTTCTGCGAACTTTGCATTATATGTGCACAGCTTATATATAGCTCTAAGCGTTAGATGTGTGAAGAGGATTACCTTGAGATTTTCGGTTTGTTTTGTGGGTTGTACGTATACGGTGTAACGTCCCAAAGCGCTCAGGCTATGGGAGACACCATAGTGGAGGGCTCCGGAAATTTCAACCACCTGGGGTTCTTTAACGGGCACTGACATCGCACAACACACGGGCGCCTTGCTTTTCGCCTCCATCGAAAAGCGGCCGGAATTCGATCCCGTATCCTTGCACAGTATAGTTGAGCGTCCTATAGCCACTCATGACGGGGCTTGAGATTTTCAATGATATATGTTGTCGTTTTGTGGAGTTTAACATCCCAAAGCGACTCAGGCTATGAGAGACGCCGTAGTGGGACTCCAGAAATTACGACCACCTGGGGTTCTTTAACGTGCACTGACAACGCACAGCACTCGAGCGCCTTGCTTTTCGCCTCCATCGAAAAGCGGTCGCCGAGACCGCCGGGATTCGATCCCGCTTTTAATCCCGCTTCCTTATAGGAACAGTAGTCGAGCGCCGTAACCACTGTGATGAATGCTGCGAAAAAGTAAATAAACTCAGGAAGCCCGTGGGGTCTTGTCTTTTTTGCCCGTTATCTTGTTAGCGCTTTTTTTTTTTTTTTAATAAGCCCGGAGGCTTATGATGGATCGCTCTCTCAAAAAATCTGCCAGTGCTGCGCTCTTCATGTGCTTCGGGGCTATACCTTGTAGTATAAGGGCTAAATGCAGCACACTCCCTTGGCATGATGTGACGTTCATATCGAATTTTGTTCAGACATTGACGTCACAGGCACCATGACTGAGAAACACAACGCTTAAATTAAGAAGCGCTCTTTGAATGGCATTTAATCGCAGAGTTAATCGCAGAGTAATTCGCGCAGAGTTCTGGGGAAATTTGCCCTTGTTCTGTAATTTACAGAAACGCTTTCATCCGCCATGCTTCGGGCTTTTGACCCGCCAAAAACATAAATTGAACTTTTATTGTCGCGGTTTTACCCTAGTTATGCGAATACTTTGAGCCATTTAAAAAAAAAATGTAAAAGACCTATTTTGAAGTATTCTGCAGGAAATAATTATTGTACGCGAGTTGGACACGTCATTTTCGTTCATGAAAACTTGATATATGCATGAAAACTTGAATGGAGAAAATAGGAATAACAACAAACAAACAAACAAAAACTTGCAACCAAGTGGCACGCTGTTTAGAGCATGAACTGTGGAGCATACCTTCGCGCAGAGCGGAGAAATGTAATAAATGATTGGACTGATTTCAATTTGCCGATATCGAAGTAATCGTATCTGGAGGCTTCCGAAACAAGTACAGCCTCTTGAGATTTTTTAAGACGTACCGAAATGTAGATACGCATGCATTTGCGCATTTTTGTATAGATGAAATGGAATCCTGCTCGTCAACATAAGATAAATATACTGAGCACTATAGATAATCAACACCACACGAATAAATGCCCCAATATGATAGTTTCAAGAATGCTTGAACAGTACAGCTCCACTGAATCCCCTTCCACTCCCTCTGTTCGTGTATACATTTGTTTGGCTAAGAAAAAAGGAAAATTGAGAAAAGCGTCACTTTGCCCCACGACATATATCGCATCCAAAAGACACAAATTTCGGAGCATGTGATATCTCTGTTTATAAAGAAGCGCTGCTGACCGATTTACGCAACAAAAAGGAATACGACATAATTATAATGAAAGAGAAAATGATGCACTGATAGCTTGATATCTACTGTTTCTCTTTCCTTTTTTCTTATTTGCTTAAGGATTGCACTTGCAGTCAGCGGAGAGAGAGAGAGAGGGAAAACTTTATTTGTACATTGAAAAAAAAAAAACGCTTTTTCTCAGGCAGCCTGACAGCTTTATGTGAAAGAGCATGCACATACTTGCGGAATAATGAAAGCAAAAGTCACTGCGCAGTCAGAGTGAGGCAAAGTAAAAACCCCTCCACACAAAGCGTGCAATATATTTTGTGCGGAAGCTGGAATCACGTTGGTTTCAGGACTCATACCGGCAGAATTTTCTATATCGAACCCAGCACAGCCCCTTCGATAGGCAGCTGGTGCTGCTGTTTCTAGTTTCTCGTGCAACTAGTCGCGGCAACCAGATGCAAATATTTGAGAGAGAAATGGGGGAGTGGGAGGCGATGCTGCGCCAATATGCTACATCTAATTGGTTCTCAGGGGAAAACGTTACGCAGGACTTAACGCGCGAGCAAATCTAGCGAACGGGATGTCATGCAGTGGCAAAATGTCTTGCGTATAACGTCGCGTGCGTGTCACTGGGGGCACGGCCGTGGCCCGCTTCTGCCAGTGTCTGTGCGCGCGTTCAACACTTTTTCTGATGCCACCACCGCCAATATTCGCTGCTGCAAAGGGGCCACTCAATCTCTGCCGCGTACGGGTCGCTCGTGTTGCGTAACGGTTCGACGCCGAAGCTCGCCTCACGCATCACGTGACACCCCACTACCCCTGTAACTCCCATCGTTTTGTGAGAGCGCCCCTCCCCCTTGGTTTCGCTCCAGAGACGGGCCTCAGTGTGAGGTAAGCCTCGTTTAACGGCTTCGCATCCTTGCCTCGCGGAACAAATTCAACACCGTGAGCGCCTCCTCCCCCCATCCACACCACGCGTACGTGTAACACGTGACGCACGTGGACTCGCTGCGAAGAACTAACCCCCTCCCCCCTCATCCTCAAAATTTGCCACCCCTCCTGGCTGTCGGCGTTCGCAGTCACTTCCCCTGCACAATTTTACCAATCCACAACGCTTATCCCACCGTCAACCCACCCCCTCTCGGTACTCCCCGAAGAGCACCCCTCGCCCACTGCACGCATTTATGGATTCCATCCGTTAAGAAACCAATCTATCCGGAACGGAAGTGTCGTCGTCGTCGTCACCAGCGTACCCAGCAGCGCCCGTCATTGTTTACACGACTCAACGCGCGCGAGCGAGCCGACCAGCCAGCCGGCCAGCCGGGTACGGTAGTAGTAGCAGTAGTAGCGCCCGCGAAGGACCGGCCTGCGGCACGCGAACGCCAGCTGGCGCCGAAGCCGGTCGGCGCGGCGGCGGCTCGCCCGCCGGCGCTGCCCTTCGTTCTTTCTCTTGCCCTTTATCTTTGTTCCTCCTCAACTCGGCAAACTCCTCCCTTTCTCCTACACTGAAATAAAAAGAAGAAGAAAGCAGATTCTCAGGTAACTTAGGAGGAGTGGTCGTCGTCTCACTGGGCGGGGCGTCGCAAAATTTGTGGGTGTGGCCATTGCAACAGAAGGGCGGTGCTTGCAGGGGGGACGTGATGGTGGGGTCCGGTGCTCCGGCCTCGCAGAACTTGCGCCCTGCGTAGTCGTACGGGCCCCACCATCCCTCCCACTCATGCCTGATATTAGGAGGAGGGAAGGCACCGCCGGCGATGGCGGGTGAGGTGGGAGGGAGTGGTAGGGGGTGCAGGGAGGGGGTGCGCAGTGGCGGGTGGAGGGGGGGAGGGGACACAACGAGCAGAGAGCCGCGTCGGGCGCACGGCCGGCAGCGTTTCAAGATGGCAGCCACGCGGAGACGCTGAAAAAGCACCCCGGGAGCGTGTCACGAACCGCGAGCGGCGTCCGGCGCCGCGTTCCCCTGTACCCCGGCCGCCATGCGACACTGGGACTGCCACACGGACGGTGAGTACTCGAGCTCGACCGTCGTCAGCGGAATCGTGCGCGTATTTGTACACGCGTCTGCGAGCGAGCGCTCACCTCCCGCGCACGCCTGGAGTGATCGTGCAGGGAGCGAACGATTCCGCTAAGCGGGAACGTCGGTTTCGCTACAGCGAAGCGCACTACTGGCCGCCACTGGCACTCCTGGCGACCACGTGCCTGGGATGTGCGGACGAAGGTTGGGCGAATTTGGTTGCCAATGGCAGTGAGCTGGATGCCTGCGATGCAAATGAATTTTGAGGAGCGCAGTGTTCGGTTCCCTTTCCGTACGACGACTGGAATTGCGAGCTTTCGTTAGCGGTAATGACAGTGTGTGCCATTACAGGGCGCCAGTCTCCAAATAGGACACAGGCGGACTATTGGCGTTGACGGCAGCTCAAACAACGAAGCAGCGACCTTTCGGCACTCCGTACCGTCACTGCATATACGACCGCGCTGTTTTCGCGATGACCGGATGACCCGACGGAGCTCGTAAAGCGCGCTTCGTAGCCTATGTGCTTGTATATACCTATATGTGTTCCGTACGTAGCTGTTTTGTTGCTGAATGCCAATGTCCTGAAATGTCGCGATCGTGTACATGTGCAGACTACAAGGAAAACAATGACATAACTGAATAGATTACGTGATGCATTACGCACGGCTGCGTCGGTCACTCAAGTAGCACTTGACAAATTGCTGTTTGATCATTCATTTGCTGCTTTGTTTTATTTATTTCTTTAAGGGGAGGGGGGAGTGTTCTGAGGCATTTTTATAAACTGCACACATTCCTGTTTTATCCGAATGGATGTGGATCTCTTATTGTGGTCTCTATAATGTACTCAATATTTTGTTTTGTCTTTAAGTTAGAATCGCCTATAACGCAATTCGGGGAAACAAAAGATAAATGAGTTTACGATGACCGTCCAGCGCTGTGCAGGCAGTGCTGTGCATTCCTTTAGGGGACTTTGACCGTGGCGGAGTCCCGTGCGGCACCTAAAACCATCGCTACTGCGACACACACCGATTGTGTCCGATGGGATCACTCCGTCTATTGTCGCTTACAATCCTTTCTTAACGAGAGCAGCGCTTGGAATACGCAAAAGGTCGTTTGTTGTCCCTGTGCTTCTGAATGCATTCTGCCTTGTATTTACCCCCGCAGGTTCTACCTTTCAGCTGCGATATTATATGATTGGTACCTGACTAATCTCTTCTCGGGATCGATGCTGGAACAACTTGGGCGTTTTAATATTCGTAAAACTACGCTCACCGCTGCATCGAATCGTTTACCGACCTCGATTGTGCACAGCTTTCTCTTTCATAGGCCAGGATTAAAGTTCACTGAACTCATTGTGACGTCGAGATTGCTTGTTCGCTTCAAAGCAGCGGCGACACCATTATTCAACGATATACGCTCATTAGCTGACATTTATTTGCCGTTGAACCTCAGGTGCATGGTCTAAATTAACGCAGAAGCCTCGCAACAAGGCTGCTTCAGCAAAGTAGTGCAATACTAATAAAATAGTTTGTCTTGGTTAATTTAATGCGATTTATAGTGTTTAATGACCAGTGAGCATCACTCCGAGTCTGACAGAGAAAGACTCCGCAAGACTGCCGCATTGTTTTCTTTCCTTAATTCTGCTGCTGAGGCTCGCAGTGCACACGTCCACTGCAGGATATGGCGTTATATGTGACGTATAGAAGCTTGCACTAATAGAAGAATCCGCACTGCAATTTTTCTTTTGCATGTGTAATCCCAATGGAGTATAGAGTCTTCCTTCAAACACTACGTTTATTCTTGCAATTTTTAAATGTGCGCTAGGTCAATATGTAAATGCGCGCCTTTCGCTGAAAGGAGCGCAGTCGCATGGCAGGGAGACTGCATGCGTATATACCATGCCGCGTTGAGTGCAGGTTAATTTCGCGTTTTCAGCGTCTCCGCGGGTGCAACGTATATACGCTCTGCTCCCCGCGAGCCGCGGCGTTTATATATGCCCGGAACCAGTTCGCCGGGTCCTCTTTTTATATCCTGCCTGGTTATCGAATAACCGAACGCATTATATATAAAAAGAGATTAACGCGACCTCTGGGGTGCCTTTTGCTCTTTAGAACCCCCGCGTTAGCCCTGTATATTAACAGGTTCATGTGTGTATCTCCATTACGTATCCGCGCCCCTCACTTAAGTGCTCATCCATGTACAGGAAGAACGACCGTGTCGCGGGCGGGTGTGTCTTCGCCGATGCATGTTCCTGCAAGCGCATTCTTGGAAAGATGGCGTTGTAAATATCATTTCCTCTCTATTTTTCACCGAAAACGATATCCGCTTTTCTGTACGTGCTGTCCATTATCTCACCAGAGACACGTGTGATAGTTGAGTTTATATAAGCACATTGTGCTCACTCAAACACGGTTTACGCATTTCGCGCTGATTCAGTTGCTCACGCGTTGCATCAAGAACACCCACGGGTATAGTGATAAATGTTTGGATAAACAAGGGTACGTATAATTAAACATGGATGCTTGTATAGTCTGAACAGAAGACGGAAACTCGCACGAGGGTGGGCGCAGGCTTATAAAAGTACGCGCGGTTATATCCAGCGTTTATATACGCACTGCGGCCATTTAAAAAGCGTCAGTTCGGATTGACATATTTGCAACGTTTTCTTTCTTCGTCATGCTTTTCTTACTTTTTGGAAATTTATGTAACGCTGAAAGAGGCATCGCTCGCGCTCTGATAAAAAGTGCCTTTTTCACAGGGGCACACCTTACTTTTTAAAACCTTGGTTACATTTAGCTGGGACACACGCTGCAGGTATACAGGTGTGTGCGGGTGTGTATGTGTACTTATATGTACACGTACGCTAAAATGTATCCTCTGTAGATATACGGTCTCATGCAAGACATGCTCATTTTGCAGCTGTTTTTTCAGCAGGCATTGAAAACAGGTTCGGGCTATGTAGGCGTATAAGGTATATCTCCCTTCCCGAGAACAAAATAAATTGCTTACTATAGAATTGTATTTTTTTTTTCGCTGTTTTAACAGTTCTGTAATACGTTACTTTGTAAGACAGCGGCTTCAATTTGAGCATAAATGCTATAATTCATGCTCAGTTGCAGAAGGATACCATGCATTTTTTTTTTTGTTTTTTTTTTAAAGGCCTATAATAATTCGGTAAATGGATTCCACCCATCACTTTCCTTTCGTTTACTTAATTGGTCGCTATTGCGCACCCTTGTATTGTCTTGCTTTCGTTCCGTCGAACGACGCTCTTTCAGCGAGTCTTGATGACGTCGACGTGACGAAAAGTGCAGTCGAGGCTCGCATCGTATGGAGAGAGCATCCGAAGGAAATAAGATTTCGTTGTGTACGATATTTGCCATGTGCGAGATATTACAGCTGAAACATACCTGCTAGCAAGGATATTCCCGCTGAAGTCTCTAAAATCGGAACAACAACGTAAACGTCTGTATCATAAATGTTTATGAAAGCAAAAAAAAAAAAAAAAAAAGCGTTTGCAGGGCACTTAATTCGAAGGGAAAGATAAAGAAAGTTGTGGATGCAATCCGACATGATGATGATAGTGAAGATAGGTCCTGCTTTCCCGTTTTCGTCTTCAGAGTTCTGGATTTTACGGAAACTTGAGAGAGATCAATGGCAAACTATTTTAAGCAATAACTATTTGCGACGACTTCCAGATATATAGGCAGTTTCTAGCCGCTCTGCAGATGACCTTTGTACTAGGGAGTGTGGTTTCCCCACATAGCTTCAGACAAGTCGATCACTGAAAAGCAAGGCCGATGGCGACTAAATAGGAAAATATCCCGCACCTTCTCCGCACATAAAAGTGGAGGAAACAAATTATAACTCTCCTTGACATCAGTTCAGAGATTTCCAAATCGTCAAAAGTGATGTCAGGATCACCCACCTTCGTAGAGTTATAGACCTTCGGTTGCGCAACAGTGTTTATAGGCTGATGGGGCGAACTCGAGCCTTCCAAAATAAACGATGTAAGCTGCTAACGCGAGTGCATTTGACATCATCCCACTCACCGGCACATGTTCAGTCGATAATTTCCCACGCCCAAGCCCCACACTTGCTAGTAGAACGCAGTACATTTCCGTATAATAAGAAATAGTCTGGGTTTCTGCTCTATATAGAACCCCACAATGCATAATAAGACATGAAATAAAAAGAAAATGACGCGCCGAACCTTGCTGTCTATAGGGAGAACGGTATTTTCTTCAGTAGAACAAATCAGATAATTTAGAAGTGATGCAGGCGTTAAATAATAAATAAATATTTACAAATATGAAATAAATCAATAAGAAACGCCATGTACAGGGCAGATCGTGGCAGATACTCATTCGTCAAGATAGCTTGCATTCCATCCTTAGGTGGCACAGTAGTTATTAGTAGGCTGAATGCGGGATAATTCAAAAATTCAAATAACTGCAATTTTAAAACAATTACTTCTCCTCATGTTTCAACTTCTAGGCCTCCACTGTTCTGAATCAGTAAAAATGTGCCTATGATGGCGGCATTTATGTAGCAAATTGTAAGGACCCCTAATGTCATCAAAAGATCAATTTTTGCCCCCCCCCCCTCCCGCCCCCTTCCTTCTTTTCTTTATGCCCTCAATCCTCTAGACCATCAGAAGAGGAAGACAGAACATCCCCAAAGCTTCATTCATTCATTTACGCATTTGGTCTGTGACGCCCGCGGCCGCTCCTCAAATCTTGGCGTTAATTCTGCAGAAACTTCCGCAATTCCGCTCCTAAAAACATCACGATAAATCTTTTCAGCTTTTTTCAGCGTATAGCTTTTAGCGCATGCATGCCACGTGTGCTCCTATACCCTCTATAGCTACTCCGGCTACTGAGCATTATGACAGGAAAAATTTCGCCATGATTTTGACGAATGGTATATGAGAGAGGGGTCTCAATTGCTGATAATGCTACCGGCCTTTGTCCAAAACATTTCAGTCAGACATGCACCTCATATTGGGCATAGTATGCACCTATATCTCTTCGCGCTGCGCATCCGTTTTAGCTATAACTCGGCCTTTTGGCCACACTCAATTTTCTCCAGATCGTTTCCCTCAGCAGCGGCGGGCATGAATGGCTATAGCTTTCTCGCGAAGTCGCCGCCATCACGTATACCCGTCAGCATTTCTTGACGCCGTGACAATTTGTATTCGAAGGAGATAACCTGTAGCTGTCTAGTTTACTTTCAAATATGTAATCTCACTCCTTATATATTGCTTTAAGGAGGAGATCTTTAAATGAAATAAACGTAGGTGAAGGCCCAAGTAAGCAAATTATAAAAATATAGCTAAAAAATGCCCGGTACTTTTGGCTAGTAGGCAGCTAATATGGAAACCAGCGGTTGATTTTTTTTTTAATGAAGGCGCGGGAACGTGGCGAGACGCATGTCATTGATACGATATAAGCAATACTGGCATGCGGCTAATAGAATTCTAGTGCGGCAAGGGTTAACATCGATATCGATTTCTAGTATGGTATATTTCAGTGACCGAATCTTATATATACTCTATACATGCGGTTGCGACCAAACCACTTGGAGTGCCGCCGTGTATATATGCGCGCACGCGCGCACGCACGCAGACACACACACACACACACACACACACACACACACACACACACACACACACACACACACACACACACACACACACACACACACACACACACACACACACACACACACACACACACACACACACACACACACACACACACACACACACACACACACACACACACACACACACACACACACACACACACACACACACACACACACACACACACACACACACACACACACACACACACACACACACACACACACACACACACACACACACACACACACACACACACACACACACACACACACACACACACACACACACACACACACACACACACACACACACACACACACACACACACACACACACACACACACACACACACACACACACACACACACACACACACACACACACACACACACACACACACACACACACACACACACACACACACACACACACACACACACACACACACACACACACACACACACACACACACACACACACACACACACACACACACACACACACACACACACACACACACACACACACACACACACACACACACACACACACACACACACACACACACACACACACACACACACACACACACACACACACACACACACACACACACACACACACACACACACACACACACACACACACACACACACACACACACACACACACACACACACACACACACACACACACACACACACACACACACACACACACACACACACACACACACACACACACACACACACACACACACACACACACACACACACACACACACACACACACACACACACACACACACACACACACACACACGCACACACACACACACACACACACACACACACACACACACACACACACACA
This sequence comes from Amblyomma maculatum, assembly GCF_055883805.1. Taxonomy (NCBI): domain Eukaryota; kingdom Metazoa; phylum Arthropoda; class Arachnida; order Ixodida; family Ixodidae; genus Amblyomma; species Amblyomma maculatum. The sequence continues at coordinate 20,849,702 of NC_139347.1, read as the reverse complement.
CACACACGTCAGCATGGAAGAATGTGAGCAAGGATGCACGGTAATGCGACTGGAAGAACATTATTAGAAACCCTATGAAACCGGTTAATTAGCATGGTTTACTACAGTATACATGTAAGCTGGTAAAGGAAGAGGCAAAAGCGCGACGCCGTCTTTGGCTTTTTGTAAGTGACCGAACAGTTGACGTTGACGCACCTTTTGTGGTCGGAGAGCAATTAAAGATGAAGAGGATGATGATAATGGTGACTAAATTTATGACGAAATTAAGGTCAACTTCGGGCACACAGCTTCACGACAGAATGTACTGTTCCTTTATCTCAATAGGGTCAATGACCCATTGGTCAAGAAGTTCACAGTTAAATTGAGCATCGTCAAGCATGAAGAAAAAGGAAAATGATATTTCATTACCCATTTCTAGGATTAATATACTACTGATCCGCAGCTAGCGTTTACGTATTGCAGAACAAATTGTATTGCCGCAATGGCGAGAATGCTGCCTCGAATGCTTAAACAAGATGTTTATGTTTTCCGCCTCTTGGGTCTATGCGATAAGATTATAAAATAATATGTCTTTATTGCGTGTTTTCTGCGTAATAAGGATGGAATGTTTATTTGATTTATGAAATTTGTTTAGTACAAACGTTTACATTATGATTTTTATATTTCTCCTTGTTTTTGTTCCCGATATTCTGTTTCTTTAGGCGCAGATGAGGCGTTCGCCACGCTACACTTTTTTTTTTATCCACCAACCTAAGCTCCAGTGCTTCATAAGACGATTAAAATTGAAAGAAAAAAAAATTTCTGTCTTTCTGCTTCCGGGAAGAGGGGTTTCAAGGATTAATTTCACACCGCACCTAAAGAAGGAAGTTAATGTGGCTACTTAATCGACGCTCATTTTCACCCGGCTTACGTCAGTCGTCAGGCATGAAAGGGGTGCGAAGTTTATCAGTTACGCTATGCAAATCTGCTCTTGAGGTTTAATAACTTGCGTAATCATCAGCAATCGCACTTCATGCTTCGTATCAGCTTTGCATATCGCTGATAACCTTGTTCGCAGCTGAGTAGCCACTCGGAGACGGAAAACGACGTTGAGAACGAGTAAAAGGATTCTGATTGATTACATGATAGCACGAGATAAGGCAGAGTCGTTTAAAGCAACGCCTGCTCACATGATTTGTATAAGGACGGAGGCGCGACCATTCCAGCTGACGTCAAGAGAAGAAAACAAAAAAGCAATAATTATGCCGGGTAATTTTCTCGAGACAGTTGGCAGAGAAACAGTGACGCACAACGGATAAATCTTTAAAAAGAAAAGAAAGAAGACAAGAAACATACAGAAAAGAGAAGAGAGAGAAAAAAATGGCGGGGTCTCGTTACATCTGGCCATATTGAGTGTGTCATACAAGCGCAGTTCAAACAAAGAAGCGATGCATGGTTCACTTCTTGTGCGCTATCCTTGCAAGCTCGAGAAGTGAGCGCGAGTCTTTTGTTTAATTTCCCGCACCGTCAGAATTATTGCTGTCTTCTTATTAATGCCAAATTTTTTGTTTGTTTTTTCACACCGCTTATTATTTACGTTTATATTCTGCTTGCTCGGGATGGGTAAGAAAAATCAATCGACATTTCCTTTTTTACCCTTTCTCTTTTCGGGCGGGTGATGGGGAGATTGTTGCGACATACTGCTCTTTATAAGTCTTACTCCCTTTCCTCTTTTCTTTTTTGTCGCGTAAAAAAAAAAAAATTCTGTTTATTAGATGCGGTATGTTTCTGTTTTATTTCTCCCTATATCTCTCTTTTCTTCATATATCTTTCATTGCTGGAGATTCTTATGAGTATTTTGTTTTCAGTAGGAAAAGTTTAATCATTGTCGCCTCATTCGCAAAAATCAAACTAAAGAAGGGTAAATTATCACTCTCAGTTCAGCCGCGATGCCTGTCAAAGCGCTAAATAAATAAGTAAATAAAATATGAGACGACGTACGTGAAAGCAGCCGCAGTATAACCTATAGCGCTCGCGCTCATTACGGAAGTCGACGTGGCACTTTTGTTTGTTTTCATCCGTGCCCGCTCGTTTGTCGTGACCTCTGATGACCGCCTCATCATTTCTTCCCCTCTCTCATTCCTTCCTGAACACATCGTGCAACTTCCGTTATTTCTTTTATTTAAGGTTTATTTATCAATGACGTGGTCGTTTTCTTCATTCCTTTTTTTTTTTTGCTTCTTTATTTTTCCCATCACTTCATCCTAATTTCTTTTTCATACCGCGCGTCCCAATGCCACAGCTGACTTTTGCCTCATCCTACGAGCAAATATAGCCCTGTCGTTTTTTTTTTCTTTTCGTTTTTTTTTTTCATGTCGCTTAATTATCAACCGCATGATATTTTTTATGGCTTCTCTGCCCTTTAGTGTATTTTTCTTTCTTTCTTTTTTTTTTTCGTTCTTACTCCACTAGGCACCCCTCTTCCGCGGGCAAGCCACGGACTGCGCGCGCTCAATTTCTCCTCATTGGCGCTTCGGCGGCAATGGCGAAAAGCCCATTTGCGCGCTCGCACACGCACCTCTGTGCCGGGGCGGCGTGTTAATTGGAAGAAGCCGTGCCGCGTGCACCGCCGTGGGTTCCGTCCGTATCATTCGCGGCTGCGGGTGCGCCCGCGCGCGAGCTCGCTTCCGATAACGAGCCAAAGATGGATTCGGGCCGTTTCGACTGTGCGGCGGTTCGGAGGTGCACTCATGCAGGCTTGCTCCTGCGCAGGCAGTGCCGAGTGTAAGTATAGTGCACAGAGGGAATCCGTTTGTGGATGGCACGTATAGAGGTATAGTACATTTCAGGGGCGGAGGGCTGGAAGTGGAAGCGATGGGAAGGCGGAGGTGCCGAATGGCAATCAGTGCGGTCGCTGAGTTCCGTGTTCCACCGGGCGGAAGGGCCTTGCTGGGCTGCGCGCGCCTGCATCTTCGATAATCGATGCCTCGCTTGTGTGGACTATATCGGCTTGCGCTGCGGCCGAACGTGTTGGTTGGAGATCGAACCCTTTAGCTGTGGTGCGAGTGCATGCTTGAAAAGTGCGTGTTCGCACTTTGTGCCATTCTTGCGCGCACGTATTCACATGCGCTCACGTATTCACACGCGTAAACGTATAAATGAGCCCCGCCGGGGTGGTGTAGTGGTAAGACGCCCGACTACTGTGCCGGAGCACCCGGGTTCGAACCCGACCTCGGCGGCTGCGTTTCGATGGGGGCGAAACGAAGAGGCATCCGTGTGCTGTGCGATGTCAGCGCACGTTAAAGATCCCCAGGTGGTCGAAATTACTCCGTAGCCCTCCACTACGGCTCCTCTTTCTCTCTTTTCACTTTCACTCCCACCTTCCTTCCTTCCTCCTTCCTTCCTTCCTTCCTTCCTTCCTTCCTTCCCTTACGGCGTGGTTGAGGTGTCCACAGTGAGACAGTTACCACGCCTTTCCCTTCCTATAAATCAATCAATCAATCAATCAATCAATCAAACGTATAAATGAAAACAAAACACAACTGGGTGACTGGCCGGACGGATGTAACGGGCCAAAAAGGAGACGCCTCGGGTTTATAAAAAGCTGCAGCGTGAGTTCACCTTAGAGCCGCTGTAGCCTTTCCTATTCTCGCTTTACAGTACATATCTGATGCCGAGGTAACAAGAAATGGGGCCACCACAAACTCTTCTTTGTTACGACGACCAACTTATATAGATTGTACAAGTTCCTGCATTACTATATAGTGCTTACTCCTCGGCGCACCTATATGGTCAAAAATGTATAGATAAGAAGCCTTTTTGGAGGGAAGGCAACACTGACGCACACGCTTTAAAAATGCCGTGCGCGGCAACAAATGACTATCTGGTATATACAAAGTCTGGCAGCCGAGGCACGAGAAAAAATATGACGATTCTTCTGCCTATATTGTCGAGAATAAATATATCTGCGAGACGGGGTGATTTTTTTTTTTTTTTTTTTTTTCACATCACGTTTGTCGAGTGCAATCACTATGAATTTGATACAGCATTTTGAGAGAGCATTTTGTGGTGCTGGTCGAGCACTATATATGCCCTCCCCGTATACCCTTATATGATGCCTTCTATGCCCTCCGCTTGGTAGTCCACCACCATCATGCGTGTTATGCGTCCTCCGGCAAGGCAAACGACATTATCTCTCCAGTGCACATACCTTATCCCTGCAAACCTCTTAACTTGCATCCGCCGGCCCACCATAGATTTACATGAAGAATCATACTGCATTTACATGTATAAAGCTAACCAAGCCGTATATACGGACGTTCCTCGGGAAATTTACTTGAAAAAGGCGCGTTTCACAAGCTGTGTGACCGACACCATGCATCTTTGCGATTGACAAATATTAAGGCGAAAGGCTTTATAAGCCCATGAAAGTTGACAGCATTTGTGCGTCCGCGGAGGGTGTCACACTGCCATTGTCGATAAATAAATTGATTGATTAGTATAAATGAATTTTTATGTGAGGTATGGTGAAAGCGTCTATCTTTACGCAAACTTTTATTGATGTGAAGTAATTAGTTAATTGATTAGAGTTAAGTTAATTAGTTAATTAATGTGGAGTTAAGCCAGCTAGACGTCAAAATAACCAAGGATTCCGGTGTTGTGTGCAAACCCCAGACGTTGAAATTGCTCAAGATGCGTCAAAATTGCATAAAAAACGTGAGAAAAACAGAAAAAAGAAGGAAAAAAAAAAGAGCAAATTAGTTCAAAGGGTCGAATACAGGAAAGGCGTTCGCTTTACCGCTCGTACTTCAGAGAAACCTAAGAGCCTCCAACGAATTTTCGCATCCTTAAGGACGATCGTGCAGAAAAAAATGCGATAGCTCTTCCCGCTTTCAGGCTTATATATATACCCGGTGAAAGGGAACGAAGTACATCGGCCCGCACAAAGAAAAATGAAACAAATCAAGAACTCACCTTTGGAACGTTTTATTAAAGAAAAGTTAATATAGGACTGATATCCATATGGGTGAAATGCTTACTATATCCCAATTTCCCAAGTTTCTGTAAATGTACTGTCTACATATTCCCACTTTCGTTTACAGTAACATGCAAAACATTGCACCATTTTTGCAGGCCATGATTAACCATTTTTTAACACAATTCTGCTAACTATCTAAATGTATCAACGACAGTAATTCTATAAAACTATAGGCTTTCACCATGCCGGTTTGGAATGTACATTCATAGTCCATTTTAACCGAAACTGCGAGAGGATAAAAGTAAAATGTTGATAAATACCAGCATCAAAAATCAATAACGACGCTTTAAAAGAGACCGTATTTCGTTCAACATTGAGGAGTATCAGCCAAGTTTGCGAACTTTATATTTCATTTATGCTAGTCGAAATAGTCAATTTACTACTCGTAAGAGGAAACTGAATGTATAAATCTCACAGAAAAAAATATTCCACAAAAACGTTCACGAACGTTTCTTCTGTCCTGGAAATTACATACTAAATATATAACAACCAAAGCGAACAAAACAAGGGTTACCTTCGAAGAAACTTTTCTTGTTCAGTCATCTCTAAAGTTCTTATTAACGTGCAACCACGAATGAAATTAACAATTCATCTGCATGAGATTCTGAACACGTCACTGACACACATGTTGGAATCTGCGCAAAACCGTGCAGGACGTTTTATTTTGTCTAACTTCGTTCATATAACGTCGCCAAAAAGAAATCGTTTTTAAACTTCATGCCTCTAGCTATATACCTGCCAAAAGCACACCCGAATTTGTCTCATAAGGTCTTCTACCTAATACTAAACTTCGTTCCCGATTGATTCAACTAGCACCCTTCATTTCTCATCACCGTATAGTAATCACCAACAAAAAGTCTGTCCCCATGCAATTGCAATGCAGTGACATGTGCAGAATCATATTTTCCAAGAACCTGTAAAGAACGGAATTCCTTACTCGCTTCATTAACTAGCATCAATGATACCATTCAGTTTTAAAAGGCCGCTTAGAAAGCTAATTAATTAAGTACGGCATTTTCGTTCATTAGCTGATATACTGTGCTGTTTTGCAATGGTGCACCGCTTCATAATAATTTTCATCAATTATTTTATTTCGTTGTAAGAAAATTGTTGACCATAATAATTTTTACTTGTATTGTTTTGTATTCTTGAATAAATTACGCCATGATGACAATGCTTCGCTGCAAGAGGTCACTTCATATTTTTTTATGTGTATTTCCGTGCCAAATTTAATTTTAAATCCTTCCTTCTTGGATATTGGTGATCTCAGGGATCTGCACTACATAGGAGGCGAGACGTTTCCATTTTCACTATAATTTCATGGTAAATATTTTGGCCAGTTTTCAGTCATTTTAAACCCCCGATTCACGCAATTTGAGATATGCGCTTTTTGTTTGTTTGTTTGCAACTAACTTATTCTAGCGCTACACATTACATGAAGTTTGTTCTTTGAGCGGGACGCATTTGCACGTCCCTCAGAAATATTTAACCGACAAAAAATCTCGTTGTTAACTTTAAAAAAAAAAAGAAAAAAAAGGCGTTGAAGACGAAATTGTATAGATGTCGTCGGTCAGTTCGCCACAAATATCAGACCTGTGCATATATCTGCATGCACAAAATGATAGTGTGGTCATTATATGCCAACCTGATAACTTATTCTGGTCGTTATGAAATACCGCGACGATGGAAAATCGAGCCCCGCTGCGTACAGTATACACCGTAAACTGCTTTTTGGCCAGTAATTCGCACAAGATTCGCGCATATATATGATACACGAAGCTGATTTGTAACTTTTGCATGCTTTGCACACCGGGTGTTTCAGCGAACATTTTCAAAAATCCCTGAAAATAGGTGACTCAGAATAAGATAAAATATTTGCAGAAACAAACTCTCAGCCTAACTGGACACAATTTGCTGCAATTTTTTTTTTGTTATACCGCTACTTAACCGGAACTCTAATAAGACATTTAATTAGTATATTCCAGTTGTTTGGTGCCATTCGCGAGTTTCAAGCCGTGGAAAAGACTATATGTATATCAGTTTTCGAATAAAAACATTTATAATAGAATAAAAAATAAATAGAATTTTTTTTTGTCATTTCATAAACCGATTTTCAAACATCGTAAATGAATCAGTATGGCATCCTCTTGCCTACAGCTTCAAACTCCCCAGGTAACAACCGGACTAAGTTAATTAAAAAGTTTATTAGTTGTGCATTCAAAATAGTTCTGCAGAAACTGTGTCCGTTAAAGCTGAGCGTTTGTTCCTGTAATTTTTTTTTTTTTTAATTTTGAGCTCTTTACTTTTGGGAGTTTTTGAGAACTTTCGGTGACACACCGGGTGTATACATTTGCCATTTGAAGGGATATGATGGATGTATAGACGCAAACGGGCACACAATCAGGAGGGCTGCACCGTCCACGTACACGACTATATGTCCCACGCATGTAAGAGCAGCCTGAGCACATGCTCGCACGCAGGCCCAGCGGAGGCGGCTACTGCAGGGGCGCCCGATATGACAGAGGCGACAGCGGCAGCAGCGGTCTGCGATCCCTCGGCCCGGCCGTGAACCGCGGTCGCGCGCTGGAAAGCCGCCGGCGTGCGGGATCCGCCGAAGGGGTCTCGGTGGCCACTCTGGCCACCACTCGCCACTATGCCCCACAAGGGTACGTGCACGACGAGCACAGTGTTTCTATACCCCTCACATATCGCTGCCCCATCTCTTGGGCTGCGGAAGGCAACAACCAACTAGCACGTATAGCTCCGTGCTCCCATCGCGCTGCCAGTAATGGCATGGCACTAATCGTACATCTCCAACTCTCGAGAACAATGCATGACACGGACAACTTAGTTCCAAGCGGTCAGCACTGTGAGTGGGCCGATATGTCAATTGAACGAAGAGGCTTGAACGATGACAATTCGTTACGGGAGGTATATCGATGCAAATAAAAAAAGAAAAGAAAAAAAAAAACGTTTTATTGCCATGAATTTGGCTTTGATCTCACGCTGGTATTCCTGTGGCGAGGTCAGCTGAGGAGTTGATATTCTTATAGTATTAAAAAAAGCATTACGTTATTGGACAGAAACATACTGAGTTTACACAAAGCTGCGCACGTGCACTTGCGAAGCTGAGAAATAATCGCAAGTATACATTGCTTCGAGATACCCATTCATGCAGGATGCGGTTCATATAAAGCGCGGACGCGTTTATGTGTATGTATACCGCTTCATGCCATGGGCAGGTTGGTCTGACGTTCTTGGCTAGAAGCTCATTCAGGGCGATGTTCATTTGCAATCTATATCGGTATGCATGCTTTCTCGCTAAACTCGTGCAACTGAACACTTTCTGCTTGCCAAGATAAGACGCCGCTGCGGTAGCAGTCGCTGCATATGTCAGCTATAGCATGTATACCATGTACGCTAAGAAATAAATATTTCCCCAGTTAGCATAAAAACCTGTAGGTAGTTTGTTTCGGTCCACTTTCCGTAATTTTTTAAACATGCAAATTAAGAAAAAAAAAACGCAATACCTCTCAAACATATATCCCGTGTCCAAGATTACGAAAATGACGTCCTGTGTGCAACATAGCAGCCAGTTAGAGGGACGCTGTGAACTACATTACGAATTACGCAATCCTCCGTGTAACACTCAATAAAAGCAGGTGCGCTTTTATGTCCAGCCCGCGCAGGATACAAGTGACGAAGAAATAGAAAATGAAATGACCGCGCTAGTTTCTTGGGCATGCTAACGTTTGTGTGATGTGTATCCGTGCAATATGAACATATTATACACGAAGAAGGGTTAGAATTGACATGTTGCCCTGTAACCATGAATAGCTCGGGGATGGAAGCTTCCCTCGATCCCCCCTCCCCTCCAATAAATTTCATCATACTTCACATTCTCATTCATTTGGTGCTTTGCACAAGCAATTCAAGGCACCGAATTGAAATTGAAAAATTATGCTTCATCCTGATGCCTTTCCTATGCTGCTTGTGCATGCGGAGCTTTCTTTGAAAACAAATGAAGTAAAACAGTGCAAAGAATGTTTTCAATTCAAATATACTCAACAGCCGATTTATGCTTATTGTAAACCAGTATACTGCATGCACCAGTTCTGAAGTTTAAAACGCAGCGTTTTTGCTCTCTCTATATAGGAAGGCATGCATCTGGATACCGAAATTATCGAATAACTTATATCTGACGTGACATCCTTATAGTTGACCTCGTTCCAAATGCACCACATTTCACAAGCCAGACAGACCACAAACTTTTATTCGGAGAGGAAAGATGTATGCCAAACGCTCGTCTGAATTGCAATATATCAGTTCCTATTTCAACGCACATATATCGGTTGTCCCAGCTAAATGTAACCAAGGTTTTAAATAAATACGGTGAGCGATAGCGCAGTCAAATAAATTAAGAGCTGTTCAAAATCGAATACGCTAATCTGCTGTAATTTTTCCGTTCCATGAAGTTAATTAATAATAGAAACTAATTAGTTATCTTTAATTATTGGCTTCAAAGGGACAGTGCCAATGCAAAAGTTGTATACATCTGTTCGAAAAATGGCTAGCAACGTTGTTCCCATCAAACTAGCGCATAAGTAAAGCGATTATTTTCACCAGCTCAAAACCACGCCTGGCGCAATAAAAATTTAAAAAAAAATCCTCATGACTAAGGCATCACTTCAAAGCCTCGAGACGCGCCTGAGATAACAAAATCCGCTTTTCTGGGCCGTGCACTGCTAAAAAAAAAAAATATCTGCCGTTACCGAATGAGCTCCTTGCGCAAATTTCACGCGCGCAGTTCTCAGTGCATGACGTCAAAGGAACAAACCAAAGAACGAATTCTGTGATTTGTGTTTCCCTAAGAAAAAAAAAAAAAGAAAAAGAAAGGTATTAGCGCGCTTTTTTTTTTTCGTTCGTATTTCTTTTTTTTTTTCTTCGCAATATATGCGGTGAATCTAAATGACGCAGCACTAGTGAGGGCATACGCTATAGTGCTGCAGCGCAGGTAACATCATTCATCCCCGATGATATATGACCACGGCCGCTCAATGAAGTGCGCCTCCACTGAGTGGCCGTGATATGACTAACATCCACCGGGCCTTCAGGCATACGCTACCGGTGGTTATAGGCGCCCGCGCAAACCTCAAACGCGTCACGCATGCATAGCCCCGTTCCGGCGACAACGCGAAGGGAAGAAAATACACGCCAACCTTCGCGCTCGTTGTCTGATGGCCGAAAAGCTCTTCAGTGGCAGCGAATGTGTGTAGTAACCGATCTGTTGCATCGTTATGATACATCAGCGCAAAGTTGCGTGCACTTCTGAACCCGACTATGCGCAGAATTTGCTTTAAATACTGAGGACGAGCTCATTCAATGTTATAAACAAACTAAATTGAATTTCTTCCTCTTCCTGGCCATTTTGGTGTTTGTCCGGCCGGCTGAAAAATACGGATTTATTGCCAAGAAAATTAAATCTATCGAGAAGGATGGGTTGCCACCGCGTTGAAGTGAATGGCGATGTGTCATTGGCTCCGAGATTCGCGCCCGAAAGCTTTAGGTCGGTGTGTGCAGCTGAAATAGGTGATGATGGTGGCGGCACCTGTATGCGTTGCTTCTTTTTTTTTTTCCTTCCTTTCTCATATAGAACAATGCCGGTGAGAGATCAGGATTGCATCACAGTGGTGCCCTATCGATAGAGACCTATAGGAGTTCCTTTGAAATCAATATACGCTATCCGACTGCTGCGTCGTGCTGTGGAATTTACTAGCGCATCCGGAGGAATCGAACCACATATATAATGTCGATTCTGAGTTTTGTGTTCCCCTTTCGCAGCCACTGTTGATGTCACCACTGGACGTCGCTTCTGTTACGAGGTTCCTGCGCTTCGCTGCACTCATCTTTGGTTTCGTATACGAAGAATAAAAGCGCCAGAGTTCCTCGCGCTGCAGGCTTAGAAATCATCTACTTAGTTTCAAAAAAATAAAAAAAGAAAAAAGATGATGATGATGACGACGTCGTCTTTCCCGGCTCCCTACTGGACTAATCACCAACTACGATAATTAAAAATTTAACTAGTGTGTTTAATTAGTGTGTTTTAGTTACTCAGCTAGATAAGTAGAGGAGCTTGCAGCATGTTGTGTCTGCAGCGGTCGGGAGCTTATTTTTGGAAATGTTTTTTTTTTACTCACTTTTTTCAAGAATTTTTGAAAGTGTTCGTTGAAACGCCTGGTATTGATGTATATGTATAGTGTCCATTTAAATGTAACCAAGGTTTTAAAATATAAAGCGTGTTCCAGACTGAGACTGAAAGCGTTCAGAGTCGATTATTATAGTGTGCGAATTTTTTGTTTGGTTCAGTAAACTTTCTAGTCATCATAGAAGAATTGCTCCCCTAGTTATTGGCTTCAACAACAAAGTGGCAATGCAACAGTTGCAGACATGTCTAGGAAAATGGTTATCTATGTTGCATTTATCAAGTTACGAATTACGTAGCTTTATTCATTGGCCTTTAAAGAACGCTGCCACATGACTAACGAATAGCCTAAACATGCGCACATGTTCATCACGTACAGAAAGCGACCCAGATAAAATGTTGTTGTTGTTGTGGCTGTAGGAAGAAGGCAAAGAAAATGCACGGGCCTGCTACTGGCTCTGTAGCTGAGCCACCTCCGTTGCCTCGTGCAGACAGAAGAGAAAATAGAGAAGGAAGAAAAGGAAGACGGAGAGAAAGACGCGCGCCGAAAGAACAGCCGTCGTCCACCACCGAAGCGGTGGCGGGTGCAATGACGGCCTATAACAGATAAAAATTCGGGGGCAGGCTAGCCCCCGCCGCAAGCGGCGGTGACCTACCTGCCCCAGCCCCATCAGGGGAGATCACCATAAAGTGTGGTCCGAGAGAAAAGTATAGATTTTGTGATCTGTGACGCGCCTCGAGTCTTTGAAGTGGCTTCGATTCCTGTCACTTTATTTACTGAGCGAGTTATTGGGGCCATTTTTTAAGCTACATCAGCTACACTAGCGTAGCAAAAAGTCATCGGAAGTGTGGGAGATTTTCTACACTATATAGTGTAGCTTAAAAAAAAAATAGACCCTATTGTTTACTGTCGGTAAAAAAAAAAAAAAAGTGTTTTGCTGGATGGAAGCAACGCAGCAAGCCATTTTTCGAGACGATCTGTAACCTATGCATTGATAGGTTATTTCAGTAATTGAAGGTTCGGCTAATTGGTACGTCTTTATTAGAGACCTTTGGTGAACAAAAAAAAAAAATTCCAGACTAAAATGGGCGCCTCTTCAACAGCTCTCAGCTGGTTTAACTGGTGTTGACGATGAGATGATCTACCATCTGTTACATTGACATTTCGGTCCTCAAGCCAAAAACAAAAATGTTAGCTAATTAGCCTAGCTTTTTTTAAACTTCGCGAACGCAAAAATACCACAGACAATAGATATAGACGACTCTGAATAGCTGTCAGCTGGTTTCAATTGGCTAGCCCGCAAATCATTATTTTTTAAAATCTTGGTTACGTTAATTAGCTGGGGCACCCTGAATATTTGCGAATCTGTACAGGATAAATTTCGACCGTAGAACCCTGAATATTTGTGAATCTCTACAGGATAAATTTCGACCGTAGAACCCTGAATATTTGTGAATCTGTACAGGATACCGTATACAATGTCGCATCAAAATGTTATGGGGCTTAAGCAGGGGTCAGTGCACTCGATCCGAGTTTCTGTTGACATCCTGTCGGATCGTGAGTGCCACAGATACTTAACAACTATCTCCGTGTCCATTTTCGTGAGGGATATAGCCGTACCGGAGCAACGACAGTCAGATCGAGCCGAATCCGAAGGCGCGTGTACACACATTGACCGAGACGACGCCTTTCGCTGCGCACACGTCTCTGCAGCAGCCTCGCCGGCGCCATCCCGCCGAGCTCTTGTATCTGGGGGACACAGGGGCGCCGCCATGTCTCGAGATATGCTTCGGTGGCGATTGTTTCATCTCCTCCGCGGCCACGGCAACGGTGCCCTTCTTGGGAGGCAGTCTTTAATGGATCGGTGGCGTTCGCTCGTGATTTCGCCGCTCGCCACGGGGGTTGTGTGTATTGGAAAGCATGTCCTTTGCTTTTCGCCGCATCCCTTATCGCACCAGAGAGCTGTCGCGGACAGGAAAATGAAGAGGTGCGCGCGCGCGCGTGCATGGTGTGTGCCCTTTTGCGGATGCACAGCTTGCCGACTTGCGTGGTGAAAGCATGTTGCTGAAGATTGCATGCAGTTCGCGTGTATATAGCGTAAAGGTATATATACACCCTTTGTATTTTGCTGCGTTTAGTTTAATGTTGATTTACTTTCCATACACAAAGGCAGTAGAATATATGCGTTGTATGCGGAGCTGATAGTTCCACAAAACAAAACGACCCCTGCCCAATTAAGGACGTGTGTGCATGCTGGCTTTATGAAACACGCGCAGGACCAATTTGCGTTCCCTCCAAGTATAGCCCAGGGTCAGGCCCTATACGCACATGCCTGGGCTTTCCTCTGAGTGCATCTATATTGGGAAGCATTGCACACGCCAGACCTATTTCAAGGGTTCCACAGCATCACCGCCAGCCTCTGCAGAGACCACATTCTGCATTTGCAAATATCATAGCAACACACCATTCATCCATCCCAAAACAGTTCACTCCGGCCGCATGAAAAAAAAAAAAGAAAAAAAAGAGAAAAACCTTCCTCGTGACTGCAGCGTCAACAAAGCCTCGATTCGCGCCTGAGATAACAAAATCTGCTTTTCTGGGCCGTGCTCGATGGAGCTGAATGTACGCACTTGGCGAATGATTTAAAGTAACAGCTGGTCACGTGACAACATTTTTTCAAAGCATATAAATAGGACGGCGTAAGATAACGTGATGAAAACAGCGTAGCTACCTGGTTTTCGAAAAGATCTACAACTTTTGCATTGACACTTTTTCTCTCAAGCTAATAATTACAAGAATAGCTAATTAGTTTTCACTAATTAACTTTATTGAATGAGAAAAGCATAGGCGACTCTGAACAGCTCTGAATTGGTTTCACTGTGGTAGGGCTAACCATATTTTTTATAATCTTGGTCCAAGTTAGCTGGAACTCCCGTACATATATATATATATATATATATATATATATGAAGGAAAGAAGCCAACAGTCGGCGAGGCCAAGGAAATATATATATATATATATATATATATATATATATATATATATATATATATATATATATATATATATATATATATATATATATATATATATGTATATATATATATATATATATATATATATATATATATATATATATATATATATATATATATCGAAACGCAAGAAAACAAAGAGTGAAGTATGCACGTATACGAGCAAAGCATACAGCATTTCGAAAGAAAACAACTTCGTATCCCACTATATATACGCGACACAACTAAAGGGGACGACCTTTATATAGGGCTCTTCTCTGCACAGCAAAGTCAAGGCAGGCTAAATATAGGGAGACACTAATGCACCATCGCCACCCAAACCGCTGTTATGCACCTCGCGGAGCCAAAGTAACACACCTTGGGTATATGGGAGCTTTTGGGCAATTACTCCCTTCAGCCGCACAGCTTCGCAGCCGCTATAGAGAGCAAACATAGAATCAATACTGCGTAAATGTAGCGCGATGCCTCCACTTATAGAGCCCGCACAACGCATGCATGCCCGTATACATACAAGCCGTCTATATAATCCCCCGCTCTCTCTTCTTGCCACTCGCTCCTCTGGCCGGGGGCTGTTGCTTTCTTACCGTTTTCTTTTCTTTTTCTTGTGTCTTTGTAATGTTCCCTCGGCTGAATCGTTTCGCAAATCAAGCGTGAATTTATATACCACAATCAAGGTGATCGCACTCGAACGCGCTCTCATGCCTTGATGGTTCGCGTATCGCTGCAGAACCGATTGCCTTTCTCCAGATATTGCCCAGAAGAGGAGGAGGGACTGTAGAAAGGCAGCGTTTCAACCGGAGAAGAAATCTGACAGCCTTCGCGAAAGAATAAATCACATAGGTATATGCCGGAACGATCAAGTGTTCTCGTGTGATAATTTTCTTTCTCTGGCTTGCGGCACCAGTTTATGGATGTGTATATATATATTGTGAGCACACTGAAACGCAAGATTTCTTGGGAAGCCATTCTGTCATCGAACGGCCAGATGCATGCGGCACCATCATCAGCTTATATTTCTCACAAAGAGAAACTGGAGTGAAGTGCAGTTTATTTGTTTCTATTTTATATGATACAACTGTATGCATGAGCAAATCCTATCAGGGAATTATAAGCAAGCATCTTATACACACTGGAGGGCTCCTTTACAGAGACATTTTCGAAGAGCGTTTTTCATGTATATCCACATTCAGTTCCTGGATCAGTAAGCTGCTTTCATAAATCCAACTATACCTTGCTTGATTCATCATCAATATTTGTGTACTGGATACTGTTGAGTAACGCCAGATGACGCTAGTTGATACTTTATACTAAAGTAGACTATAGAGTTACATATAGTATATATGATCGACTGAAATGCTTTGGGAGTATAATGGGCCAATAGAGGCGTGATTCCTATAGGGAACTTGCACGATGCGATGCATGTTGTGTAATCCGCCTTTCTCTCTCTCTCTTTCTCTCTGGATGCGCGTTCACGCAGTATAAAATAATCAAGGCGCGCGGGTTGATTGTGTTGTGACGGTGCGTTTCCTCCAGAAGCGTTTTTGCGCTTCTTTTGCGAAAGGGGGGGCCCATTAATATCATATAAGTTCTACGGGTCAATCGAAAGTATCTATATACACTCTCATTACAATTACGGCATCATTACGTGCCGTTTGTGCTGGCGTCCATGTGCATATTAAACATATGCCTCATTCGTGCGCTGGCTGAGTGTACATTTTCCCTCTTCCTTTCTCCTCCCTCCCCCTCCCTCTCTCTATTCTCTTTGTCTACCCTCGTGCCCAGATGTGTGCCAGCTGCGGTCGGGGTTCGCCATTGCACCGCCAGAACCAGGTGAGAAAAAATAACGCCCGTTCTCCAGCTGAACACGCCTGATCATCGCACATAGAGCAACGCAAAATAGTATACGAGACAAGGAAGGTCACCATGAGGCGGAGAAGAGAGAGAGAGAGAGAGAGACGAAACTGAGTTATAGCAAGCATGCATGGCCCATTTGCGACGCGTGATGACGCTTTTCGGTAAATCCTTGCGGTGCTTGCGTTACATGGATGGAGTCCCTTGTCCGTCCAGTCGCAGCCAAAAGGCCAGCGCGAGCGTTTTCTTCGCACAAAACACTCGTTTCCGCTAAGTGCCAGGCGAAACAGGAAAATATAAAACACCGTAATTTTATTTATTTTTTGCGTCGCTTTCCTTCTATACAAAATCAGAATATATATATATATATATATATATATATATATATATATATATATATATATATATATTATATGTGTGTGTGTGTGTGTGTGTGTGTGTGTGTGTGTGTGTGTGTGTGTGTGTGTGTGTGTGTGTGTGTGTGTGTGTGTGTGTGTGTGTGTGTGTGTGTGTGTGTGTGTGTGTGTGTGTGTGTGTGTGTGTGTGTGTGTGTGTGTGTGTGTGTGTGTGTGTGTGTGTGTGTGTGTGCGTGCGTGTGTTTGCGCGCGCCTGCTCTGCGATTTTCGAAGGGACATTTCTTTTGTCAACGTTTTGGTTAATATATGATTTGCGGGCAGATTATACAGAAGAGAGAGTCGCGAGGATATATCGTGTATTTAGAAAACGTTTTATTAGACATTATACATGAACATGTGCGATGACAAAGGACTAAAACTGAAAACACTGCTCATAACATACCTCATGTACTGGCATAAGAAGTCGCTATGCGCAACTGTAGTTAAATTGCCTTAAGGACCACTTTTTTTTAATAATAATTGCACGTTGTAATCTTAAATGAAAACAGTGCAAGCAGTGCAAGGTATTTTGGAAACAAGTTATTATTATTATTATTATTATTATTATTATTATTATTATTATTATTATTATTATTATTATTATTATTATTATTATTATTATTATTATTATTATTATTATTATTATTATTATTATTATTATTATTATTATTGTACGCAGTTTGTGGGACGGCTTATCAGACGTTCCTATATATAATAGCATCGGCATGTTCTCGGCTCTGTAGCGCTCCTGCACTAAACTATATACACAGAGAACGCTGCTAGGGAAACAACTTTTTTTCGCTTCCCTGCTTGTTCTCTCTCTCTCTCTCTCCCTCGAGCATATCCATGGCCGTGCAGCGGGGAATTAATCTTCCGTCGGCGTGTTGCGCGCGTGTTCCTTACCGGTCGGTTTCGGCGCGCACGGCGTGGATCCCCCGGCGCTTTGGGCTCCGCCTCCCTTATCTGCGTGGTAATTTATGTGCGCCACAAGAAGCCACGGTGGCCGCCGTTGTGAAAACCACCACGGTTTTCTCCGCGCGGATCCATTCATCGCCCGCCACCTCGAAGCTCTATAGCGACGAAATAAAGAACTAAACAACGAAATGAGCTCGCGTGCATATAGACGAAGTAGCGAAAAAGATTTATGCGGTACGTCTGGCGAAGCAAGCGCGATACAAGCAAACAGCACCCACCCTCCTTGCTGCTGATAAAAGGCCGGCATTATACCAGAGGGCTCTACAATGTTTAAGGAAACACGCCCTCGGCAGTTTTTTTGCAGGCTGCAACGGAGGCGAGATCCAAGTGATGCAGCGGATCCTTTGCTTGATGTTTTCAACTCGACATATGATCCCACTTCCTGTTTTAATGCGACTATTATTCAATAGTCAAGCTATTTTACGGCCCCCTTTTATTTTCGGCGCATTTAGCTCGACGCCGAAGCAACTTGCTTCTGAACCGGTAGCAGGCCCGTGCATTTTCGTTTCCTTCTTGCTTCAGTCGCATCAACGAGGAGTTTTATACCGACTCAGCTGTTTTGATGACATGATTGTAACGAAGGCTATAAGTGAGGGAATAATAATAATAACAATTGATTCACAGGAAAAGAAAGGTGCAGTACCTGTCATACTTGTTCTGTGGACACATGAACAGCGCCGTAAGGGGAGCGAGGAAGGTGGGAGTGAAAGTGGAAAGAGAGAAAGGGGTGCCGTATAATGGATGGCTCTGGAGTAATTTCGACCACCTGGGGATCTTTAGCGTGCACTGACATCGCACAACACATGGACACCACTTCGTTTCGCCTCCTTCAAAACACTGCAGCAGTCGGAATCGCACCCCCGTGTACTCCGGCGCAGTAGTCGGGCGTTTTACAAGTTACCACTGCACCATCGCAGCGGGGCAATATATATACGGGAGGGACAGTGGAGTGTACGAAATCACTAATTCAACCACTTGACTTGAGGTTCTGTAAAGAGTACTGCTGGTGGGTGACTGCTCCTGGCCTTACGGGGCTGGGGCTAGTAGGTCACTGCCGCTTGCGGTGGGGGCTAGCCTGCCACCCTAATTTTATTCCTTGCAGGCCGTCATTGCACCGGCTACCGTTTCGATGTACGGCGCCTGTAGCCGACGCGCGTCTTTCTCTCCTTCTTTTTCTTTCTTCTCTATTTTCACTTCTGTCCACACGAGGCAGCGGGGGTGGCTCAGCTACAGAGCCAGTAGCAGGCCCGCGCATTTTATTTTCCTTCTTCCTTCAGTCGCAACGACAAGAGTGCTGGATGGCATCGCACGGTGCACGGTTGTTTCAGCTGGCCGCCTGCATCCGTCAGCCGTTACGACGCGATAATGGGGGAATAAGTGATCTATAATTTCACGAGGTGTGAAAGGTTGAGCCACTGCACCCCGTGTCCTTGCGATATCGCCAGTTTTCACAGCCGGTGTCATGAGGACGCTGTCTCTTCTCGAGAGTGATACTCTTGTCAGCGCTTACCAAAAATGTAGAGGCGCCACTGGATATTCCTGTCTTAGCATCTTAGCAGAATATATATATATATATATATATATATATATATATATATATATATATATATATATATATATATATATATATATATATATATATATATATATATATATATATATATATTCTACTGGTTATTCCTGTCTTAGCATCTTAGCAGTATATATATATATATATATATATATATATATATATATATATTCTGCTAAGATGCTAAGACAGGAATATCCAGTAGAATATATATATATATATATATATATATATATATATATATATATATATATATATATATATATATATACTGCTAAGATGCTAAGACAGGAATATCCAGTAGAATATATATATATATATATATATATATATATATATATATATATATATATATATATATATATATATATATATATATATATATATATATATATATATATATATTCTACTGGATATTCCTGTCTTAGCATCTTAGCAGTATATATATATATATATATATATTCTGCTAAGATGCTAAGACAGGAATATCCAGTGGCGCCTCTACATTTTTGGTAGGCGCTAACAAGACTAGAGACAGCGTCCTCATGACACCGGCTGTGAAAACTGGCGATATCGCAAGGACACGGGGTGCAGTGGCTCAACCTTTCACACCTCGTGAAATTATAGATCACTTATTCCCCCATTATCGCGTCGTCAGAATATATATATATATATACATAACAAATCAGCTGGATTGTACCCAGTGCAGGACGATGGCCTCTCCCATTTTTCTGCAATTAACCCGGTCCTGCACTAGCTGCATCCATTTAACCCCTACGAGCTTCTCATCCACCCACCTAATTTTCTGCCGTCCCCTACTACGCTTTCCTTCTCTTGGGAGTCCAATTGGCTGCTTTTAGCGATCATTGATTATCCTTTCTTTGCACCACATGTCCTGCCCGTGCTCATTTATTTTTTTTTGATTTCGGATAGAATCTCAGTAAGAGTTATTTCCTTGACCCACTCTGTACGCTTCCTATCGCCGCAGAACTATCTACACTCTAAAAAAAAAAAAATAATAATAATAAAGGGTGTGATCTTATTCTTATTTGGGGGATAAATAGCTTGTCGCTGAGTTGACGCCTTTTTTGGGGTAAGGTTACGCTGTTTCTCGGAGACTAAGTATTTACATATACCATTGCATGTAGTGTAATATTACGCTTCTGGAAGCCTAAACTTGCAGCCTGACAAGCAGTGTAACTGTAAGCTATCTAGGTATAATATTACACCTTTCATAAAGGCCTATGTTTTACTCTGTAGATGGCATAAATATACCCTTCCATCAAAGGTGGAAGTTCGCACCTTGAGGACGTGAGCTTATTCTGTATGCAGAGGTGCAAAGTTACAGTTTTAGAGTATAAATTTATACTGCGACAGAGAGAGCAAAGTTTTGCACCTTTGTAGTGAAAGTTTATACCACTAGAAAAAAGGATAATGTTACCCTCGATCCGAGCAGTTTAAAGTAATGCCATATTACACAGGGGGTCTATGCGTCATTTAGTGCTATACATATGCTGTTCACGCAAGAGTATCATTACCAATCTGCATCTTAAACTTGCTCACTGGAAGCAGGAACAAAACTGACGAATATGTTTTAAGATTTTCTGGAAGGAAAGGTAATGCTGAAATGTTGCAATATTTTGTATGCCGTCTGGAGTGTAACAGTGAGCAATGTTTCAGGTGGGGTAGGCTGTGTCATGTTGTGTTCAAGTCATATAGTTCCGGTGCAGAATGAACAAAAATAATTCACAGAACAATCAGTGAAAATAACATAACGTGGTATTTATTAATGCGACAGCATTACTTCGCTATGTTCACAGATTTCTGTTCGCAGTCCGCGTCCGCAGACCATGTCCGCAGACGTGTCCGCAAAATCGTGTCCGCAGCAGTTGTAAGTGAAAAGTGATAGAGTTTAGTGAGTAGTGTCAATCGATAGAAGGTGAGGTAATGTTGAGTCCGAAAAAAATAATTAGGCCGACAAGTTAATTAGTTGCTTAATTAGGGGCAAAATGTAAAAGTAAAGGCGAAAATGGTCTCATTAGAATTCGATGGCGCCACATTTGAATGTATCAAATACTAAAATAGTTAATTACATCACTCAATTAAGGTGGCGTCAAGAATGTGACGTCACGCAACCTGAAGTTGAGCTAAAGAAGGGCATGGAAGAGATTGGCGCGCAATTTGAAAGTACCAAAGACTAAAGTAGTTAATTAAGGCAGGAGAGCCCGCAAGGAGACCCTCCCCCTGGCTGAGCCTCTGCCCCGAGGTCCACGTCGGCGTGAATAAAGTCTTCTCTCTCTCTTAATTAAGGACGTCAAGGATATGACGTCACTCAACCGGAGGTAGAGCCGAAAAGGGCATAGGAAGGGATATTGGCGCGCAATTTAGAAGTACCAAAGAGTAATAATTGGTTCACGGGAAGGGAAAGGCGCAGTATCTGTCACACTTGCTATGTGGACACCTGAACCTCGCCGTAAGGGAAGGGATGAAGGTGGGAGTGAAAGTGGAAAGAAAGAAAGGGGAGCCGTAGGGGAGAGGTACGGAGTAATTTCGACCACCTGGGGATCTTTAACGTGCGCTGACATCGCACAGCACACGGACGCCACTTCGTTTCGTCTCCATCGAAACACAGCCGCCGTGGTCGGGTTCGAACCCGGGTACTCCGGCACAGTAGTCGGAGTACCCGGGTTCGAACCCGACCACGGCGGCTGCGTTTGGGTAAACAAGAAGTGAATTAATGTGACGTAGAGGATGTGACGTCATGCAACCGGAAGTAGAGCCTAAAAAGGGCATGCATAAGAAGGGATTGGCGCGCAATTTGAAAGTACCAGACTAACATGGGTAAGCAAGAAGTGAAATAAGCAACTATAGAAGCAATCAGAAGCAACCAACAGCAGCATCCGTGCTTTCGCATTACTCCAATGCAGATTCTGCAACCCTCTTTAATTTATTTCACCTCATACTACACCCAAGTTGCAGAAACGGACTGGATAATCTTCGCAGTCAGGGCGGGAATGCGCCACGTATTTGACCTGCACAGAAAAGAGAATTTGTAATACATTCCTCACAAAGAAAGTCTCACAAAGCATGCTTATGGGGTACTTAATTCACGCCTAAAAATAACACTGCCCAAAAGACAGGTAAAAAAGGAAGATGCATGGAAATAGTACGCTAGTAAAGGCTTCTGTTTGTATAATAAGAAGCGAACTCACACGTACAATATATAGATGAATGAAAATTCTTCAGGTCTGGGCTATACCTATGCCACTAGCACATAAAAAGATAATTAGCACACTGCAATTTTTACTAACGGTATCCACAATTGACCCCACGAACCTCTTAACCTCATCCACACACCTAATTGCCTGCTGCTCCTGGTACGCTTTTCTTCCCTCGGAATCCAATTTGTTACCCTCAGCGGCCATCGGTTATCCTCTCTTCGCACTACATGTCCTGCCCATGCTCATTTCTTTTTCTTGATTTAAGATAGAATGTCAGTAACTCGGGTTATTTCTCTAACCAACTCTCTCTCTCTCTCTCTCTCTCTCTCTCTCTATATATATATATATATATATATATATATTATAAACTTGAAGTAGGTGACACACGGTGAAAAAACAACACTTTAATCCGACGTTTCAGCCGGGGTCCGGCCTTTGTCAAGGAATGTACATTCCTTGACAAAGGCCTGCCCCCGGCGTCGGAATAAAGTGTTGTTTTTTCACCGTGTGTCACCTACTTCAAGTTTATGACCTACCGGACCCATTAGAGCTTCAACCCCCTCCCTATATATATATATATATATATATATATATATATATATATATATATATATATATATATGTGTGTGTGTGTGTGTGTGTGTGTGTGTGTGTGTGTGTGTGTGTGTGTGTGTGTGTGTGTGTGTGTGCGTGCGTGTGTGCGTGTGTGTGTGTGTGTGTGTGTGTGTGTGTGTGTGTGTGTGTGTGTGTGTGTGTGTGTGTGTGTGTGTGTGTGTGTGTGTGTGTGTGTGTGTGTGTGTGTGTGTGTGTGTGTGTGTGTGTGTGTGTGTGTGTGTGTGTGTGTGTGTGTGTGTGTGTGTGTGTGTGTGTGTGTGTGTGTGTGTGTGTGTGTGTGTGTGTGTGTGTGTGTGTGTGTGTGTGTGTGTGTGTGTGTGTGTGTGTGTGTGTGTGTGTGTGTGTGTGTGTGTGTGTGTGTGTGTGTGTGTGTGTGTGTGTGTGTGTGTGTGTGTGTGTGTGTGTGTGTGTGTGTGTGTGTGTGTGTGTGTGTGTGTGTGTGTGTGTGTGTGTGTGTGTGTGTGTGTGTGTGTGTGTGTGTGTGTGTGTGTGTGTGTGTGTGTGTGTGTGTGTGTGTGTGTGTGTGTGTGTGTGTGTGTGTGTGTGTGTGTGTGTGTGTGTGTGTGTGTGTGTGTGTGTGTGTGTGTGTGTGTGTGTGTGTGTGTGTGTGTGTGTGTGTGTGTGTGTGTGTGTGTGTGTGTGTGTGTGTGTGTGTGTGTGTGTGTGTGTGTGTGTGTGTGTGTGTGTGTGTGTGTGTGTGTGTGTGTGTGTGTGTGTGTGTGTGTGTGTGTGTGTGTGTGTGTGTGTGTGTGTGTGTGTGTGTGTGTGTGTGTGTGTGTGTGTGTGTGTGTGTGTGTGTGTGTGTGTGTGTGTGTGTGTGTGTGTGTGTGTGTTCAAAGCTAAACCGTCACTTGCGTTTTCGCGTGATATGACAAGAAATAGCGAGTTCATTTTATTTTAGTCTATGATCAACCAACAAGAAGAAAATGACTTTATAAGCACTGATGGCTTTGGATATACATGAGATAAAATATAACTAAATTCAGCAAATAATGAAATGAATTTCTAACGCCTGCTTCTTAAGGGTGAAGGCGTAATCAATTCTACAGAATAAAACGATGCGATGAGTTTTTATTTTTTATATTCTTATTCTACATAATGCAATACTTTTTAGTGCCTGATATTTATGAAGTGAGTATTGTTGTAGGTGGTTTAAATGAAAATCGAAGATGGCAGTGTTATTTAAATTCGAATCAAATTTGTTTATTTTTAATTTTTTTTAAATTTTGGCCAATATCATGTAATATGGAGAGCTAACAAACAACATCAAAACTTCAAATTTCTGCAAGAGTAAAGAACAAGGTCTGCGTAGTACCTTGAAAATGTGTCAATCTCAACAACTTATTGGATAGTGCCAGAATGTAGGGCTAACTTATTGACAATTTTCAGTACATGCTCCCATTTTATAATAATATTTATAATTTTAAACAATATACTGCAACACCTTTTCAGTCCCTAATGATTCCGAGGTACACAAGGTTCTTCAGGGAGATTCTAATAAAAATCGAATATGGTGGTTTCTTCTTTTTTTTTTTTTTTTCAAGGAATCAAAGTTGTTCCTTTGTTTTCTAAATTTGGCGAAATTTTATGCATAGTGGAGTAATCACCTAACAGTCTACAGCTTCAAGTTTTACGCGAAATCAAGAATTAACACAGCATAATCAATCCGAAAAAAAGATGTATTGACGACAACTTAAGTGTTCCTGCCAATGTAAGATTAAGCGCGCTACTCCTGGATCAAAGTTTGCGATTTTTTACTAAAAACAACTGAGGAAAGAAAAAACGCTCTTAATAACGCTTATTAAAGTAAAAAGTCCATAGCTTTATTGAGTAAAAAATATTGCGCGTTAAAATTTTAGTGTGCAATCAACAGGGCTCCAAACTTGCAACGTTTTGAAATGGCAAGAACGGCGTTTTCCACCTGTAGTGATATACGATGCTTTTTCCTGAGAAAACTAGTTATATTGCAAAACTAAGGCTGGTTCCTAGCTGTGTGTCAGACACGTGCCCACCACATATGAAAATTTAATTGAAAACGAAAGATGGTCATGGGACTTCGATTACCATTATCTGAACACACACACACACACACACACACACACACACACACACACACACACACACACACACACACACACACACACACACACACACACACACACACACACACACACACACACACACACACACACACACACACACACACACACACACACACACACACACACACACACACACACACACACACACACACACACACACACACACACACACGCACGCACACGCACACGCACACGTACACGCACACGCACGCACGCACGCAGAAAACTACTTATCTTGCAAAACTAAGGCTGGTTCCTAGCTGTGTGTCAGACACGTGCCCACCACATATGAAAATTTAATTGAAAACGAAAGATGGTCATGGGACTTCGATTACCATTATCTGAACACACACACACACACACACACACACACACACACACACACACACACACACACACACACACACACACACACACACACACACACACACACACACACACACACACACACACACACACACGCACACGTACACGCACACGCACACGCACGCACGCACGCAGAAGACTACTTATCTTGCAAAACTAAGGCTGGTTCCTAGCTGTCTGTCAGACACGTGCCCACCACATATGAAAATTTAATTGAAAACGAAAGATGGTCATGGGACTTCGATTACCATTATCTGAAAACACACACACACACACACACACACACACACACACACATACACACACACACACACACACACACACACACACACACACACACACACACACACACACACGCACGCAGAAAACTACTTATCTTGCAAAACTAAGGCTGGTTCCTAGCTGTGTGTCAGACACGTGCCCACCACATATGAAAATTTAATTGAAAACGAAAGATGGTCATGGGACTTCGATTACCATTATCTGAACACACACACACACACACACACACACACACACGCGCGCGCAGAAAACTACTTATCTTGCAAAACTAAGGCTGGTTCCTAGCTGTGTGTCAGACACGTGCCCACCACATATGAAAATTTAATTGAAAACGAAAGATGGTCATGGGACTTCGATTACCATTATCTGAACACACACACACACACACACACACACACACACACACACACACACACACACACACACACACACACACACACACACACACACACACACACACACACACACACACACACACACACACACACACACACACACACACACACACACACACACACACACACACACACACACACACACACACACACACACACACACACACGCGCGCGCAGAAAACTACTTATCTTGCAAAACTAAGGCTGGTTCCTAGCTGTGTGTCAGACACGTGCCCACCACATATGAAAATTTAATTGAAAACGAAAGATGGTCATGGGACTTCGATTACCATTATCTGAACACACACACACACACACACACACACACACACACACACACACACACACACACACACACACACACACACGCGCGCACGCACGCACGCACGCACGCACGAGACAAATAGAAAAATGATGGCGGCCGATCAAGGTGGTTATGAAAACTGTGTATCATTAGCAGTATAATCTACCGCTCTGTGTGGAAGAAAACCCGACATATATATATGAAGCCCTGCTTTAATGAAGCCGTGTCAAGGTTCCGTGAATGGCATATATGATTATATCGCGTATGACTCGCAATTCAGAGTCCCAGCGGGCTCGGTTCCCACCTGAAAAGTGCTGCCAAGATAGCAATTCCTGTCAATATTTTGCGGGTTCACGCAGACAGACTTTGGCGAATTTGATGAAGAGGGTGTATACTTCTCGCACACTGAAAACTCTCGAGCGTCAGTCACTGCGGCTGAACGGCACTTGTTTCTCTATGCAGGAACGCACGAAGCATGCCCGTCACGATGTGCACACATGCAGACACAGTAATGGGAGTGGCGGCTGAGCAGCAGCTGCCTCGTCCAGCACTGCTGTCCACGCACCTAGTTTCGCCAAGACGTGGGACGTAGCGAAAATCGAGGGGCACACAGGGACCGCGCGGTAGCCGCGTGTGGAGAGAATAAAAAGATAGGGGGGAGAGCGATGGGAGAGGCCTTTCCCAGGATGCCATTGTGTCTCAATCTCGTCGCTTCGCTATCCCCCCCCCCCCCTCCCCCCTTTCCGATAGGTACTGTCCGCGCTCACGTGTGCTGCATAGCACGAACATATCATGGTGCCGCTCACGGACAGCACGAGTTTGTGCCCGTACACAGCGCGTTTGTGAGCGCTCGCGGAACTGTACGAAGTTGTGTGCGTGTGTGCGCCAAATGATGGCAGAGGGGGCGGAGCCGAGTGAGCGTTATAAAAGGAGAGGCGGCGAGCCTCCCCCGTGGGTTGCGGTTCCCCCCCGCTGTTCGTGTTAAAACTGCCTCCGCGAGTCATTGTTCGGCCCGGCACAATACGCGAGCTCCGCGGTTCCGAATCGAACGCCGCGCGCCACGGGCGCGCGATGCTTGCAGAAGCCCGCTCCAGCCCTGGCGAAGGCTTGATTCACTTGTCGTTTTTGCCGATTTTGCTTCTTTGGCTCTGATTCTGCCATGTCGCCTGCTGCAGGGCCTTTTCCTTCGTTGACCCGAATCGGACGACGCGATGTCGGAACGATGGCGAATGAGTGATCTCACACGTCAGAAAATCAACACGACTGAACGCACGACGATTGGGTTTTCTTGTTAACCGCGTATACGTTGTTTGCTTCCTGCAACGAATGCATCGTAATACTTGTTGCAATCTGCCTATAATTACTTGTTGCTTTTGTTCTGATTACCCATTATTCGGCGAAAGGTATCCGTGCAATAGAATGCAAATTGCGTCATGCATGTCATGAAGCACCGAGGCCAAGTGCACATCTTTCAGAGGAGATAAGGTCGCTTGGCCATGACTGGTGTTGCTGTCGGCAGTTAATTAAATATCAACCCACATTTTCACGCATAGTCGCACCTCTGACCTTTCCTTCATAGAAACTATAGTACTCTGCAAACCCAAGCTCCCATCAGATGTTCGAGCTTTATTGGTTTGGCGCAGCTCGAGTGCTTTTGCAGCAACGTCAGTATCGTCATGTTTTAATCGGTAAACAAACAAACAAACAAACAAACAAAAAAAGACTGCAGTCAAGCATGCAGTAAAGTATGTATAGCTTACAGCAACCTCATGCCACTCGCACTTAAGTCATCGGAGCCTCCTTTTTGCGCGGGCGGCTTTCTGATGTAAAATAAAATTATGGGGACACTTAAGCTCTGCCTTTGTGCCCGCGAGAGCGCATGCAGGCTATACCACTCCACACGTAAAGCCCCGCCTTAACCTGCAAGGCTTGTAGGGATTAAAAGGGTCCTGGAAGGCTGATTCTGATGTCCCCCTCTCATATACATACCCTATAGTTGATTTCCATCATCCCGAATGAGATGCCTTTCGTAGTAGGAATTCGCAGCCCCTCAATTTCTCGCCTGACTCTCGTTTGGCTGAGACCAGCTCATTTACTTTTCTGTCATCAGGCTCATGAGTATTCGTGACATGATTGATCTTAGGCTGCCGTGATCCCATTCCCACGAATATACTCAAGGCTCTCTGTTAAGAACCGTCGATACTCAAACGCGATAATGTGTCGAAGAGAAGGGATTTGCTAAATGCAAACAGAGCACAAATCTTTTTCTGCGTGGGGTTGGGCATTATGGAAGCATTCATATGTGAGTTGTGCTATAAATGGAGGACAAGGACTTATAAAGTCCCCATGATACAGAGCCCTGATGGTTTCGACAAACACCCAAGGGCCATATATGGTCATAGTTGGTCGAGTGTTTGTCGGCGGCTAGCACCATGGACTACGGTGAGGCTTTACAGAGCACAAGTGGTGTAGACCACACCTGCGGAAACTCCCAGCCCGTGTACCGGGACCGAGCTGCAAGACAGCAGCAGGGTCGCGAGTCTGTGGGGCACAGCGGTTGGAGTTGAGGGCAAAAGGGAGCCCGGGAACCAGAGGACGGGTGAGAGGGATGGGTAGGGGGAGATCGCACAAAAGCGGGCGAGCGGGCGCATTTTTCGTCTCCCGCCACCGTCATGGTCGGGCCCCCAATTACGCCGGGCAGCGGGCACAGTTACAAAAACGAAAAATTTTCACAAAGCTGCAAAAGAGCCCGCGTTCACGACGAGGAGACGACCGCGGTGGAGACGGCGACAAACACGCGGTATACGGCGCTGCGCTCGTGTACTCCGTTCGAGAGGGCTTAACAGATTAAGGTCCTCCAGCGAAGAACTGCCTTTGCGCTACGCCGCGGGAGGTCGGCCGCCGCCGCTGGCGGTGCGGCATGATCGCTGTAGAAATGGGATGGATGAGGGCTTTGTGATACGCGAGTGCGTTTGTGGCCGTGTGTGTCCTCCAGCATGCTGTTGTGCGCTGTTTTGCACTGAGCCACCGCAGGGGGTGCGCATACTTGGCCGAAAAAGGGGACACGGCGACGCCAGTTAGTTAAGATGTGTAAGTGCTACTCGGACGCGGCAGGAGGCCCTGTAGTTTCGCTTTTGGGTTTGCTGGAGCCAGCTAGATTGCTGACGGAGAGGGACCTGGCTTTGAACAGTGTACACAGGAAAGGATACAAGTTTTGAACTTGCCACCTGTTGAAAGCGGCCTTATGTCCTTGGGGAATACCAGAGGTGAAGTATACATAACACACTGAACGAGAAACGAGCCGCCTTCCTTTTTTTCTTTATCTTTATATGTTTAGCCTATACTCGAGCGGGCTGCTGTGCGGGAAACAGGCAATCGGCAGCGGGCGTTTTTGCGTCTTTGCGTCTTACTGCCGTTTTGTATCTAGAAATTCACTTTGTGGAATGACACCTATGCGTGCATATGTTAAAAACGTAGTGTGATATGGTGTGAGATACTTGGACATTAACGTCTGAAAGCTGAGCATGTCTTATATGACGGATGCCACAGCAGAGCTGTGAATTAGTCTCATTTCCGCACGGATTCTTTCATATACTGTCTGCTCTATCGATGTCAAGCTTTGAAGCTCGGTTACTTCTGCGACGTTGGTTGGTATGTGCATAGGGTTAAACAACACGAAGTAATTCAGACTATATATGAAGGAAATCTTAGTGTAAGACTCAGAATTACAACCACTTGGGGATCTTTAACACGTGCTGACATCGCACAGTACATGGTCGCATTTTTCATTTCGCCCCCATCGAAACGCGGCAGCCGCAGCCAGGTTCGAATCCAGGTACTGTGGCAATGAAGCCGATCAAGTGTCTTAACCACTGAGCCTCCCCGGCAGGTAGGTGCCTATATGTTAGGAACCTGGAATGCTTGTACAGGATCTGTGTCTAATGATCTTATTGTAAGTTTGTGCGTTAGAAAGAAAAGAAGAAATAATTGCAATGATTCCCATAATTCTAATGTTACTTTGTGAACAGTAATTGGTGATGTAAATTAATTGTATCTGTGCGATTTAAAGAAATTGATTTAATTAGTTTCCATAAGTAGATAGCGCAACTGATTAGGAAACATAAAAGACGGAAGTTGACTTCCTACTTCCGGTGCTCAATTTATAATTTTTTTCTCGTAGCTGTTGTCCTCTTTGAATGCACACAGTCGCACCTTTGCGTTGCTCTCCTCAGACCAACAGTTGCGCACAAGCGAATGATTCGTATCCGACTAGCGGTTAATCTCACTGTTAGTGTCGAAAAGGACTAATGGCTGTGGCAACGCAGTTAGAATCGGAACGTTTAGGCCAAAATGACGAAAAACGCTTAAAGTGTACAGGGGACCTTTGCATACGTTCAGAAGGTTGCATGCTTCATATATCCCTCTGGTGCGACAATCTCACTCCTTTGAATGAAGTTGGCCTCATATTGATGCATACGACTCTGTTTCAGAATTTGTAAAGTTGGCTCCCCCACATTGCTGGTCCTCTTTTTCTAGCCATTAGTATAATGCAAGGTTAAAAGGCTAGCAAGCATGCCGAAGCGTGACAGATGCATGTCATGTTGTCATGGGAACAATGCTGACTGGTACCGCTTCATAAAGTACATAATACTGTTCTTCCATTAGACTGGTAAGTGACATTGAGGTGAAGCCCGCTTAACATTTATGGAAAAAGTGCGTCCCCAAAACGTCTCATGAAATCGTGTGACCATTTATCATCTCCTTCTATCGTTTTGTGTGCGCAGGGCACAGCGGCGTCAACCAGCTGGGGGGCGTGTACGTCAACGGCCGGCCGTTGCCGGACTCGACGCGCCAGAAGATCGTCGAGCTGGCCCACTCCGGAGCCAGGCCGTGCGACATCTCGCGCATCCTACAGGTCTCCAACGGATGCGTCTCCAAGATACTCGGAAGGCAAGTCCCCTCCTGGTCATTATCCTTCTCACGTTTCTTTATAGCCCAAACTTGGATGCCCCGTGCATCTCGAGCCAATGATATTAAGGAGAAAGCCTTTAATGGCTCATACTCGCGGACGCTGTCGGTCCGGCCATGAGAAGTGTTACACTTCTTCGCGAGATTCCGTGCGATACAGCCAAATGGTGCCAGTCTACCGCGAGGAAGGTAGTTAAAAATAAATAAACAATCCTGTTTCCACCGGGACTTGAACCTCCATTTCTTGGTTAATTTAAACAGCGCGAACAGCAAGACACAGGACAATATACAAATTAACAATGGATGTTTACCAACTCGCCCAACAAAGTATCTTGGTAATCCATCTCTTGGATTCCCTGCCGAGCGCTTTCACCAACTGCGCCACGCCCGGAAATTTTTTTAAGCATAGTAGTTGTTACACTGAAACTATGTCCTATTTCATGGAATATGCACATATGATTAAGAGAAGATCATTAAATCAACACGATGCGCAATAGGATACACCCAGCCAAAAAAACTCTGAACAAAAGGCAATGTAGAGCACGTCGCGAAACGCACCTCTTAATTTTCCTTGTCTACCGTGAGTATGATATTAGCGATGACAATGAGGCTGCAATTAGTGATAATGACAATGATGACATTAGCTATGATAATGACGGTGCATTAAGTTAATAATGATAATGAAAGCAAACGTGATGCACCGTGTGCACCAGCAACCCTCACGCCTTCGCATTTCTGCAGTGTAGATTCCGCAGCGCTCCCGGAATTTTCGTTTTTTTTTTTTTTTTTTGTCTTCATGTATGTCTTGAGAAAATTGATTGTGGCGCTGTTTCTTCAGCAGCCTTCAAACAAAAGTTTGCTTGCATATTTGTATCTTTAATTGCTTAATGCAAATCAATGCCACTGAGTGCTTAATGGCTGATATTTTTATGTAATGTTCAAATACAAAAAAAGACGGTATATCGTCTTGTAATACAGGCCATCTACAGATGGCCAGTATTACAAGATGTAGATGTAGATGGCCAGTATTATAACTTCAAAGAAATATGCATTCATTGTGAATGTTTATTTGTTTGTTTTTTTCACGCCATATCGAAGCATATAATCTTCAGATGTGCGCAAGGCTACGGTTTCTCGCGCGCCGGTTACAAATGCGGCCGCTCCTGAATTTGGGAAACAACGGCAACGACCAGTATAACAGCACGCGCGGAAGGTAATGAAATGTTCAGAGCTAGAACTTCTATCTCGTATCTTCTCACAGAAATATATATGTACACGCCATAGGCATCTTTCCCGAGTTTACGTATAGTGCAGCTGCCCGCGGGCCATTGTCAGCTTGTAACCAAAAGCGCAATGACGTCACCGATGCGCTATCATGCGATTCAGGTGGGCCTGGGCCATGTCTGCCATAGCTGTACCGTCACCGCAGTCCCGCGAGGGGTCGCTCTCCCAGGCCCACATGGCCCCGGCCGACCTGGATCACGTGTCCGCAAACGGCTCACTCTCATTGGCCAGCAGGTGAACAACTCGCATCGATGTCCTATTCTGACTGGTCAGAAAGCAATCTTGTGATCTCGGAGTGGTGACGTCAACAGGTTCCGGGCTTCAACAGAGCTAGACTGCTAAACGAGAAGAAAAAAGGCGGGAGCGGGGGATGGGGGAGGGGAGGAAGTGGGTGCTGACATAGTGATACAATGGCACAGGACGCGAATATACAGTATCTCATGCATAGCGTTCAGAAAGCGTGAAAGTCGTTTCTAGCAGATACATCTCAGAGAGATCGCGTTCGGTCAGTCAGTATTTTTTTACATATTACCCTACATTCATCGCTTATAACGTGTATAGGAACGGTAATACTGGTCACGGTGACTCTGCGCTAGAGGACCCAGAATCCCGGCCTTATTTATCCCGGCGTACGCAGGATCCGGAACGACTTCGGCCGCTGCATGGGATATATATCGTTAGCGCTTTGACATCGCACAGCACATTGGTGTCGTTTGCGTCCGTGAATGTAGTGCAGCACGCGTTACTGTTTTTTTTTTCTTTTTTTTCTGTGTGCAGAGAGGCAGATGTTGGGTTGGTCGCCGTATACTTCTGAGAGGACGGCCAATTAAGCTTCACTCGCTCGCGTGAGAGAAACGAGAGTGCTGATGTCGCTGGTGGCCTCCTCCATGCGGCATGCCGTAAATTCTCAGGGATGGCTCTATGCTGAGTAATAGTTTCAACTCTCGTTCCCTTTCATGCAAATCAACAGCTGACAAATCAACGCAGTAGACAATGTAACCAGCCGTACCTGAAGGCTTTGGATTGATTTCGTACAATGGCAGCATCCAAACTTGACTGCATGGGCAGGCGGTCGTCTTGCCTCTGTTGAAATACAGTCCTTATTGCGACCTTGACTCAATCAAGAGCTCAACACGCCGAAGCGCCAAAATGTATTTTTTTTCCCGAGCACTCGTCAATAACAGAAAACAGTCACATGTCCAAATTTAATCTTGAAAGCCTTGTTCCATAGACAGAGGTCCTTTCAGCGACTACGCATCGAAAGCGAATATCTACGCTGTATCGAGTCGGAAAATAAGGCAGAGCATCAGGTGCAGCTGATAAAGCTGCATGTTTCATATTTGCGCTCTCCTCTGGGCTTAAAGTTCTGGCATTTATTTTATGTTATTCATCTTTACTTTTATAAATTCTTGTACATGCATACTTCAGTCGCTACCGCGTAACCTCTCTTGATAGTCATTCAGAATGCTGACCTGGCTGTGGTAAAAAAAAAAAAAAAAAAAAAAAAAAAGATATAAACCGGGTTGTTTGAAAAAATCACCAGGCTATTCAACATTCGAAATCTTTTAGAGTTGTTAACCACAACTTAGGATGCTATGGTGATGATGGTGCTGTATGCGCGGCCCTGCAAGGTGTCTCTGGAAAGCATTATATTTTCTTGGTAAAACAGCGCGAATTTTGTGTAACAGGGCACATGAAAGAAGACACAGAGAGACACAGAACTCAGCGCTCTATCTACTTCTTCTTTTTGTGTCGTTTTACCATACACGCTGTTTTTCCAAGAATCATGCGTACCAACTAGCCCGGCAACTTTTTGCGATGTAATATATATCACGCATGAACAGCACGGTTTCCCAGCAGGTGCGAATCTATCTTAGACGTAGAAGAACGCTCCTGAACGGTGTGTTGCGCGCGGACTTAGGCGGTCTTTGCATGATGATGCAGTTTCTCTTAATTTCCGATGCACATTTGAGCCAATAGGCGACCGCTTTGCGCAGGTACTACGAGACGGGCTCGATCCGTCCGCGAGCCATCGGCGGCAGCAAGCCGCGCGTGGCCACCCCCGACGTGGTGAGCAAGATCGCCGCCTTCAAGCGCGAGTGCCCGTCCATCTTCGCCTGGGAGATACGGGACCGGCTCCTCTCCGAGGGAATGTGCTCTGGTGACAACGTGCCCAGCGTGAGTGCGCCCAAACTTTTTCCAAATTGGCACGAACCTCGCTCGAGATAGGGTCACAATGGGAACTCCCGATGTATAGACGGCCTTCGGGTGCTCACAACTGCAGCAACTGCACAATTACTCACAATTGCAGCAGTTGTGAGTAATTGAGAAGAGGTAGAGGTTAATGACTGGTGTCAATCAATAGAGGGTAACATAATGCTGTGTCCGAAAATATAATTAGGCCAATAAGTAAATTAGGTAATTAATTAGAGGCAAAATATGTAAAAGTAAAGGCGAAAATGGTCTCATTAGCCAATGGCTTGGCGCCACATTTGAATGTATTAAATACTAAAATAGTTAATTAAATCAGTCAATTAAGGTGACGTGAAAGATGTGACGTCACGTAACCTGAAGTTAAGCCAAAAAAGGGCATAGGAAGGGATTGATGCGCAGTTTGGAAGTACCAAAGACTAAAATAGTTAATTAAGGCAGTCAATTAGGGTGACGTCAAGGATTTGACGTCACGCAACCGGAAGTATAGAGCCGAAAAAGGGCACAGGAAGGGATTGGCGCGCAATTTGAAAGTACCGAAGACTAAAATGGGTAAACAAGAAGTGAATTAAGCAACTAGAAGCAACCAGAAGCAACCAACAGCAGCATCCGTGCTTTCGCATTACTCCAATGCAGATCCTGCAGTGCTCTTTAATTTTTCCTCTCACCCATTCTGCGCGCTTCCTATATCTTAACGTTACGGCTACCATTTTTCGTTCCATAGCCCTCTGCATAAGTATAAAGACAGTCAACAGGAAAGGAAAAATAGCCTGGGTCACTCTAATCTACAACCAATATCATCTGTCCGGACTTCGTCATTTGCCTCGTCGAAATGGCTGAGTGTTTAGGCGCGCTCGACTGTACTGCTCCCATGGATGCGGGATCGAATCCCGGCTCGGCAGCCGCTTTTTAGTGAAAGCGACAAGCAAGGCGCCCGTGCGCTGTGCGATATCAGTGCACGTTAAAAATCCTTGGGAGGGGGGTCGAAATTTTCGAAGTCCTCCACTACGACGTCTAGCCTGAGTCGTTTCGGGACGTTAAACCCTACAAACTAAATCAATTCCCCTCCGAAATACCCTTTTTTTTTTTTTTTTTTCATGTTACGTTAAACAACCTGTGCGATTGGCAAGAATTCGTAGAAGTATTTATTCTTTGTGGTCTTAATTCCGCAGTATATATGTGTTTATAGGTCCTCCATAATTTCCTGCGACTCCCGAGCAAGAACACTGTACTGTTGATTCTTGACAAATAATTGGTTTGTGCAGGAGAACTTAGTTTAAATCTCATGAAACCGAGGAAAAAACAACACGAATCGTGTTGCTGCTCGACGTCAAGCGAGGCAAGGGCCTTCGTGCGTAATTCAGCTTAACGCTATATGGGTCTGCACAACAGAAAGAATAGGATCCATTTTGACTTATAGAGGTCTAACACAACGGTCCTGTGTGATTAGTCAGACCAGTGGGGAGACTGTCTGCCTATACGCTGTATTCCATAGCATCGCAGCATGCAATTTCGTGCGCGACGTCCTTTTTTTTCTTTATGTCTTGTCCAGATTATTTTGAGAACGTATGCGCACGTATACAGCGCATACATCCAGCAACCTCGCATGCGGCATAGCCGTGGCGTTGAGCCCTCCTGCAACTGACAGGCAGGGCAGGTCGGTGGTGGGAAGATGTCTGCCTTATCTGGCGCTCCATACAAGCATGCAGGCGGGGTGGCGGACGCGGCTGGCCCCTCAGCGGTGTGTTATCTCAGCTCCCTCAGGAACGGTCGTGCCGCCAGCTTCATGGGTGGACGTATATACGGCGGGGACCGCAAACTCGTGGAAACATTTGAAGCCACCGCCGTCGTCGTCGCAATGCCAGTGTGAGTGGCGAAGATAGAACAGCTCGAGCGTAAAGAAGCTAGTGTGCACGGCCTCTGTATACTATATGCCTGCACTGATGCTCATCTTCGAGCTGCGAGGTGCACTGTGTTGCCTATGCAGGAGGGGAATATATATTTAAGTAGTAGTCTTTGCTTCAGCAAGGTGAAGAAAAAGTGGATACACTGCACGGTAATGCATGAATGATCGACAGGTTCTGTTGGCCGAGACTTCTGAGTCTTAGCTGACTGGTGCTGTATGAGAAAAGGAAAATTTCAATGGTCAACGACTTTCAATCCCCGGCAACATGACGGTGCCCATCGACATCTGGAATGCGGTTAGATTGTTTACTGCCGGGCAAACGAGGTGAAGTATGCATTCTGGAAGCTGAATTACGCAGTTTTTTCGCTTCGAGGCCAGTTTGCGTTCATAGGTTTCCGCCCTTTGAGTGTTCCGCAGTTGTAACAGCTGAGCAATTACGCGAGACCAGTGACACGCTGCCACGCTCTTGTCACGTAGAGAGCTGGTGCACCGGTGTAAGATAGGGAAAGGACACAGGGAGAAAGAGAGAAGGAGGGAAGAAAGAAAGCGCTCCGAAACGAGTCGCAGCGATAAACTGGCGAGCCGAGAACCTATTTCGTCGCAGTCGGCTTCTTTTCGGCTCATTTTTGGGCCGCAAACGAGCGAATCATACCATATCTCCGGGGGTTCCCCATCCATTCATGGCTCGGCCACGCACCCCGGGGCGGTGATGGGGCATGCGTAGTCGTGACCCCCCCTCTCGTCTCTCTCTCTCTCCAGGCGAGGGATGGGCATGCTAGTAAGCGCGCACGTGCGCATCCCATCTCGAAGTATGGGGAAAGAGCAGAGGGATGGAAGAGCGGGGAAGAAGGCTCCTCGGTATCTCCACTCTCGTGGCTGCAGCCGCCGCCGAATTCTCCCTCGGGGCACAAGAGCCGCGGCGGCAAAGCGTTAATCCGCTCCTGTCTTTAGCAGCGCGGAAAATTGGTTGCGATGTGGCGCCAGCCCGACCCAACACGCGGTGACGGCAAGACCGAGAAGGAAGCGGAGGGGAGGAGAGGGGGGGTCGGGAGGGGCAGCGGTGGCGGTGGTGGAGCTGCCTAGGCGACGGCTCTACGCGGCCCGCAGCGCTGCTCTGCAGTGCGGGTTGTGCGGCGGCCGCGTGCGCTTCATTCCCTGCTCTCCTGCGTGGCATAGCCGCTGGTGCGTCGGGCGAGTGGAGCAGGCATGGCAGGCGCTCGCCACTGCCGCCAGCAGCTCGTCACCCGATGCCTGCCTGGCATGCGTATCTCAACTCCCGGTGTCTGAGTTAGTTGCGTACAGCACCTGAAACTCAGACAGCTCGAGAGAGATCCTGGCTGCACCGCTGCGTAGCGCACCGCCGTATTCAATGATAATGACACGTTTAGAATCGTTTGTTGCTTAGCTGAATGAAAATGTTTACTTTGAAGGGCGTACGCTTTCCTCCTGCGCTAAATGCCATATTTAGATGCATTCGTCTTTCTCCTATGATTCATAGCCGTATCTTCATCCTCAGTACACGTGAGACTCGCGGACTGCTCACACAGCACCGATCAATGCACAGCTAATTAAAGCGGCCTGCGCAGTGGTCACCGCACGTAACTGCTCTGTGCTGTATAGTGCACCACTGCTGGAACTCTTCTACTCCTGCATAGAACTGTTCCAAGACCGAGCGTACGCTTCGACTGCGCAGGCTTTGTGCGTGGCCAGCCGCGCCCGCGCGCACTGCGTGTGCCGGCGCGCTTCGAGACTAGCCGGCCCCGTCTACGAAGTGCGCGAAACGAGGATTGTCCCCGACTCATAACGCGGAGCATAAATTACAAGCGCGCGGTGGACTCCGACCGGCAGCGCCGTCCGTCCCTGGCTGGCGCTTTCTGCGCAGCGATATAGCCGCTAGGATTTAAGCCGGGCCAGTGTGCGTCGGTGCGTGCCAACTTTGCGTGTGTGTGTGTGTGTAGTGAGTTTGCATCACTCGGGGGCTGTTTACGACAAGTCCCCCCTCCCCTTAACAAGCTTTCCCCTCCTCGTTAGCTAGGCGGGACTGGGATTTCAGAGCAGTCGCGTTTCGGGGAAAAGGAGCCTTGGCCGCCTGCATGTCACCGAGATTGATTGTGCGACGCGAACCGAAGCGCCACCGTCGCCGAGCAGACATTGGTGGCGGCAGGTAGAAATTCCGCTGGACTGTTGTTGCGACACTCGCACGCACTCGTATCACAGTGTATAATGGCGTCCAGCTCTCTGCATCACTGGTCGCTCGAGGCGAAATTGCGTGATGTGAAATGGGCGACCGCAGGACGATGCGCATTAACGTATACAGCTGTTTACCCATAGAAGAGTTCCACAAGCAGGAATCTAAGAGGGTGAGCGTGCCGAAGTTAGCTTCAATGCCTCTTCCTCTTTAGCGATAGAGAATAAAGAAAGATGACTCAGATTTGGGGCATCCGCTTTGTTTCGGGTCTGCCAGTATGTCAGTGTTAGTTCTTACATGCAGGGTTTACTTAAGAATACTTTTTTGAAACGTGGTTTGACGATTGTTAATTAGTCCTTATAGAGTGTCAGAGCGATGATGTGAGCTAAAAGGGGAGTCTTAGTGGAAGAAGCGATGGCGTTTCCGTAATCACCTGCAGTTTTTAAACGTGCTGCGATATCCCATCATGTTGTGCCTGTGTGCTGATATACTGTTTAGGCTCGATCTAAATTTGATAGTTGTGTGCGCGGTAGCTACTCAGCATCCCATCGTCTTGATCAAGAGCCACCATGCCGAGTAACACGTGGAACAGCGTCTCAGGAAAAGTGTGCTGCGCCGTCCGGATTACATTTATTACCCCCCCCTCCCCCCCCCCCCCCCCACACACACACACTCGAACATCTTTAATCTTCGCTCGCAAGACTTACGGAGAGATTTTACGATGTGCACGTCAAAGCGGAATTAAATTGAACGTTGCTCCACCATATCTGCAACTGCGCGGATTGTCTGGGGTACTGAGAAGACTCTATATATACAATGTTTTGTTTTGCTGTTTACAGATCGTTATTTTAAACCCTGTGATAGATACATCACTGCGGTCTGTGCAGGTGGATTGAACAGCAAGGCGAACATTACGTACGTGGCAGGACTCAGCGATTAAGCAATTAAATAACTAAAACTAGCTAACCAATTTTTTTCTTTTATTTTAGGGGCCGACATTATATAAGGAAACAGAGGCCGTGAGCATAAAAGCTGAGACCACTTTTTTTTTAATTTTCGTTATCGGCAATACAATTCGAAATATTTAACGTGAAAAAATGGCACATTTATTTTACCTCGTAAAGATGGCTTCCCGCAATACATTACTTTTTTTTTTTTTCATGGCGTCACTTTGTTTATTTTATACCGTAGATGCAGTGGACATTATTTCCTTGACAATATCACGTTAAGAGACAGCCTTTTAAAGATGTGCAGTGCGAGAAGCCAGCTTTACATGAGTATATTTGACGTTAAATATTTCGAATTGTACTGCCGATAAAAGAAATGTAAAAACTGGACTCAACTCTTATGTTGACGGCTTTTTCTTTCTTGATATGATGTTGGCCCCTAAAATGGAATGTAGGAAAAGTTGACTAATCGATTTTAGTTAATTTATTACTAAATTACTGAACTTCATCACGCACGTAATAACCACTCTGCTGTACAGTCCACCTGCACAGAGCGCACTGATATCTCTCTCGCAAAGTTTAAAATAACGATCTGTGGACAGTTAAAAAGGGGAAAAAAAATCCCGGTATATCGCATACAGAAGCGCTCATATATATATATATATATATATATATATATATATATATATATATATATATATATATATATATATATATATATATATATATATATGCCACTTGTGTATATCGTGGACTGCGTATGCCATTCCTCGTCCTGCGTGAGTTGTTGTCTCGGCAAAAGGATAGAGAGAGACATATTGTGGCATAGTCTTTTGCAGCCACCGCCGTCAGACGCAGGCGTTATAAGAAGACAGGAAGCGTTTCACAATACGCTGCTTCGAGGCGTGTACCCATATACGTAGTGTAGAAACGTGGAGGTGTCGTCATCAAAGCCATCTGCTCCGCCAACTTGACCCGATGAAATCGGCTTCCGTCTGGAGACACGATGCATCATCGCCCGTCCAGGCGTTAGGTATCGGCGTAGACGAGTACGTGTTGTCAGAGGCGGATGTAACGCGTCTGCTGGGGCGTGACTCGGCGTGAGAAGTTGCAACACTCGCTTTCTCGTGCAGCAAGCTCATTTACATAGAATAGGCCTGCTCAATACCGTCGCAGCTTAGCGCGTCAATGAATTTCTTTGGGCGCGAACGTCTGCGGGTGACTATTGCAGGCACAGGCATGGCCAATATAAAAGGAAAGATATTTTGCTCGCACTTCAGAGCTAAATTTATTTTTTTCGTCTAGCTGGTTCGGCTTATAAGTGCATTAAAGATATCATGTTTCTAGGAGAAAAAGTACATAGAAGGAAAATCATGCTATTCCTCTATACGTATAACTTAGGGAAGAAAATCACTTGATAATTAAAACGCTCTGTAAAGTGTTATCTTAATGAGAACCTGCTGGCAGTGTAAAATTAACTTATGCTGTATAGTGTGCATCGGATTTGCAGAGATTTCGCATGGCGGTGGAGAAATATAGGCTATGTCCGGAAATTAAAAGAAGCAGTAAGTGATAGTTGCACTTGACGAATTATGTCTTTACTTCTGCATTTAAATCTGGGGATACCTCACGGGCATTATGGCCTAGAGAAAAGCT
This sequence comes from Amblyomma maculatum, assembly GCF_055883805.1. Taxonomy (NCBI): domain Eukaryota; kingdom Metazoa; phylum Arthropoda; class Arachnida; order Ixodida; family Ixodidae; genus Amblyomma; species Amblyomma maculatum. The sequence continues at coordinate 20,808,210 of NC_139347.1, read as the reverse complement.
ATATATATATATATACCTACAAAACGAAGCAAAACGCGAGGCTTTCACCAAACTCAAGGAGCAATAATCGGTTGCGTCCTTTCACAGTATATAGACGGGAACATGAAGCTATAAAATTTAAACCGATGTTCAAGCTCAACAGCGAGTTAAAAGTCTGAAGCCCTCGTAAGCTATAACCTTTGACAGTCGCTATGTATAATATGTTTTTTTTTTTTTTTTTAAATGCCTTTGACAAAATATTTCATGTGTCACATTTAACCTTCACATTGACTCCGCTTCGGCTCCCCTCATATTCTTCGTTTTAAACTATATTTAACTAATAGAAACGGCCCATGCATGGATTCCAGTTCTTATTTTTGCTAGAATTAAGTGGCACAAAATGTGGTCGATATATTCTTTTACCTGAATTAAGTGCGGGTGAAAATCAAGTTATTTAGGAAAAACTTCCAGGAGTTGGCGTTCCTTTTTGTTTTCCGGAACATTAATTGATTTTGGAGCGCATGACAAATTGCTAGAAGCGCTAGTTTTTCTATGGCGAATAAAATGACCTCCTTTCGTTTTTTATTTCATAAATAATAAGGAAGTTGCGCACGCTGCGCCGAGGAGCAGCCTACCAAATCAGGCATATAAATTTATTTTTCTCATTTCTCGCAATTATCTTCTAACGCATTTGCTGTTTGCTGCGCAGCACTCACGCGTTCAATATAACATTTACTCAGCACAGCATCATAGATGACATACAATGGGTGATTTTTTTAGCCGTTTACAAACTTATATTTCAAAACTATTAGCGATACGTCTGTGCGGTCAGTGTAGGTGGGTTTTACGGCGAGGTGAGAATCGCGTACGTGACATACTTTGATGATTAGGAAATTAATCAACTAAATTAACTAATTAACCTTTTTCATTTGAATTTCAGGAAAAGATGTCATGTTGTGAAGTGAGATGCCATCTACACCAAAGGGCTCGAACCCCGTTTTTAACTTTTCTAACGGGCGGTATGATCCCAAATATCGAGCGTCGAAAATGCGCATTTGAAAGAGCTGGCTTTCAGGCATTTATTTATTTTTTTATTTATTAGAACCTCAAGGGCCCCCAGATGGGACATTACATGAGGGGTGGGCACTTGAACGGCGGTTAACAATGGTTTTTGTGAAGTGATTACAAAGATGATGAGGCTTCTTCGATGGCAGTCTTGAAATGAGCAGGGTCGGAGATTATGGGCAAGGCTGCTGGGAAGGTCATTCCAGTCGCGAGCTGTGTGCACGAAAAAAGACTTCTGGAATGTGGTAGTGCGGGCACGATGCGGGATGACGCTGTTAGAATGGCCTGTGCGGGATGTTCGACGTACAGGTTGGATGAGCTGGCTGTCACGAGGTGAACTATTAAAGAACTTGTGATAAAGGCAGAGGCGTGAAATTTGGCGACGGGAAGCGAGAGAAGGAAGTTGAAGTTGAAGCTTTAATGCAGATATGCTAGAATATCTTGAGTAGTTTGATAGGATAAAGCGAGTAGCACGGTTCTATACAGATTCAAGAGCTGTGATAAGGTTAGTTTGATGAGGATCAAAGATAGCACTAGCGTATTCAAGTTTAGGTCGCACAAGTGTTTTGTAAGTTAACAGTTTTAAGGAAGAAGGAGTCATGCGTAGATTACGACGAAGGTAGCCAATTGTTCGGTTAGATGAATTTATTATGTGGTTGACGTGGTACGTCCATGATAAATCGCTAGTGAGGTTAATACCAAGGTATTTAAAAGATTTAGTGGAAGTAACGGCAGAATCATTAATTTTATAAGCATGCGGAGTATAATTTCGGCGGCGATGGAAAGAAAGTAGTACTGTCTTTGTAGTGTTTAGAGACATTAGCCACGTTGAGCACCATTGGTGTATGCTAGTAAGGTCATTTTGAAGGACAGCAGTGTCGTCGATGTTAGTTATAGGGCGGTATATTACACAATCGTCCGCGAAAAGGCGTATGATAGACATTACTGTGGAAGGCAAGTCGTTAATGTATATTAAGAAAAGTAATGGGCCCAGGACTGTGCCTTGAGGTACTCCTGAAAGAACATGCGAGTAAGTAGATGAGAAGCCGTCAGCGAAAACGAATTGCATGCGGTCTGTTAAAAAGCTTCGGATCCAGTTGAAGACAAGCGGGTGAAGATTTAAAACTGACAGTTTGAGTAAGAGGCGGGAATGGGGTACTTTATCAAATGCTTTTTCAAAGTCCAAAAATAAAGCATCAGTTGGGATATTGCAGTCTAGATTGGAATGAATATCATGCAGGAACAAAGCTAGTTGGGTTTCACATGAGTGGCCTTTCCGGAATCCATGCTGGTTTGGATGGAAGAAGTTAACTGAAGTTAGAAATGTAGCGACATTAGAGTATATGATGTGCTCCATAATTTTAGAGCATACACTGGTTAGTGAAATGGGTCGATAATTACCTGGCGATGATGGGTCACCTTTTTTGAAGATTGGAATGACCTTCCCTATTCGCCAGTCAAGTGGAACGGGGCCAGTATCAAAAGATTGCTGAAAAATGAGTGAAATAATAAGACTGGAAACATGTTTAGTGTTTTTCAATACTTTGGAAGTAATTCCATCAATACCACAGGAAGATGAACATTTTAGCGAATCAATAATATTAACAATACCATGCGGGTTGAATGCGATGCTGTCCATTGGTGGATGTGGCAATGGTGGGAGACTGGGAACATCATGAGACTCTTCGTTAGTAAAAACTGAACAGAATGTGTAGTTTAATACATGGGACACGTCAGATACGCCTACTGACGAGCCGCTATACTGTCACATAGTGAAATATTAGTATTTTTGTCAGGGTTAATTGTTTTCCAGAAGCGCTTTGGGTTGGCTTGTAACATTTCAGGGAGGGTATTGGAAAAGAACTGGCGTTTAGCAGTAAGATCGGAGTATTGCTTAGAAATGGTGTGGTATTTGTCCCATGCACATTTAGTATTAGATAACTTGGCAGAACGGAAAAGGCGTTTTTTCTTGTTATTTAAACGTTTTAATGTTGTATTAAACCAAGGCGAGCGTGTTCGTTCTGTTATACTGATGGTAGGGATGTAAAGTCTTATCAAGCGCAACATTTCCGATTTGAAGAGAGACCAGTTCGACTCAACAGAACGTGAGGGATACGTAGAAGCGAAGTCGGTATAGAATGCAAGGAGGTCACGATTCATGCTAATGTAGTCACCTTTGTCGTACAGTGTTAGTATTTTTTTGGATTTTGGGATTTTAGGAAAGCTGGCAGAGAAAGTAGTATGAACTACAACGTGGTCACTAATGCCCGTAATATACGAAGGAGTGCAGATTGCCTCAGGGTGAGTATAGTCAACACAAGGTCGAGAATGCTAGCTGAATGATTAGTAGTGCGGGTCGGCTCAGAAACCATTTGAGTGAGGCCGAAAGTTAGGCATGTGTTTAGGAATTCGCTAGATACATGACTTTTCATTAGGGTTTGGGCCATGTCGTTCCAGTCTATGGACGGAAAATTGAAATCGCCGAAAAGTAAGATAGGGGTGTTGGGGTAAGAAGAGATAAGCGACTCAAGCGCTTCATGAAACAGTGTTATAAAGGAACTGTCCATATCAGGTGGTCGATAACATACACCTATGAGTACGCGGGGAGACGAAGCATGGCAGCACACTCAAATCATTTCCAACGAAGTGACTATGTTAATAATAGAACAATTTAGGGAGCGTTTGGCAGCGATCAGAACACCACCGCCACGGCAGCCGTCAGGTCTGTCCTTCCTGAATATATGAAACTCGGGTAAATCAGGCATGATTTCAGAATCCGATATAGAGGAACTTAACCATGTTTCAGTTAGTAAAACGATGTTACTAGACGAAGAACTGATAAGACTACACAAGGATTCACGTTTGGGTACCATACTGCGAATGTTAGTGTAAAGAAGTGATAGATGATCATTTTTGGGTTTCCTGAGAACTGGTAGCTGCTATGACTTACGTTCAAGAACATTCCCGGCTGCGTGGTCAAAGATGTAGGTTTTACCATTAGAAATTAGTTTATTGTGACGCAGTTTGTAAGACATGTGGTTAGCTTTCGCAAATTCAATAAGGCGTTTACGGGCGAGACGGGTGTTAGCAGAGAAATCTTCACTAATTGCGTAATCGGTGGATTTTAGCTTATAGGCTGAAGATAAAATGCGTTCTTTGTCTTTGAAATGCAAGAATTTTACTATGATCGGGCGCTGTTTTCCGTCACTGAATGTGCCTATACGATGCGCTCACTCAATATCCTCACTTTCAAGGGTTATGCTGAGCCGCTCTATACAAAGATCTGTTACCAGTTTTTCGGATTCACTCCAAGTTTCGTTTTGTGCATCTTTGAGCTCATAGAACACTAAATTGCTTCGACGGGACATGTTTTCAAGGTCATCAATGCGAGCAGTCAGAGCAGATACCTCAGCTGAGCAATTAGCGGTAGCACTTTGAATGTTGTCAATCTGAGACTTTGCATCTGAAATAGACTGGAAGTCACAGTCAATCTTCGAAAGCCTAGTGGTTAGGTCCGCGAAAGCTTTCTCGTGGAATGCAAGGGTCGACTTGATAGAGCCTAATTGCTCAAGTATAGTTGACTGCCCGCATTGTAAAGCTGTAAGCGCGGCAAGTATTTCAGTTGAGCTGTCGGTAGGGTCAGGACCAGGGTTCGTTTCTACATCACCGGCGAGCAGAAGTAGTTTCAACAGCATGTATGAACACTCATAAAATATTGTTAAAGATCGCCGTGGGCCCGGCAGCACAAAGAGACAGCGGTCACTGGAGCGCTTAGCGTAAAGGCTATGGCAATTCATTACCTGCGTAACGAAGTGAAGACAGTTAGGGCGCTCCATTTCCGTGGTGCCGCCGAGCCCACTAAGCGCATAATCATCTAATATCCTCGTTAAGCACGGTAATATTGCCAAACCGTGATAAAGTTTTCTAAACTGCCAAATACACAAACAGCCTCTCAAACGGCGTTTCAAGTACACAAAAGTCTAATAAATGAGACAGATGCTGTTTTGTGAATATGCAATGCCGGAAAGCCAACCCCACGAGCTTTCAAATGCCAATTCTTCGGCATTCCATAATTAAAAGCACGCTGCCGATTAACAAAAGTTAAAGAAAAAAAGGGGGGTCCCTTTAATGTTGATGTCCTTCAGTTTTCAGTATAATTTATCACGTACGTGATGCCCGCCTTACTTTAAAACTTACCTCCACAGACCAAAACGTATCCTTCATAGTTGTCGCTAACAGTCCCACAACGTTTCAACCACACCATCCTCGCATCCACTGCGGAGCTGGCGGCGGCCTGACGCACTTGGCTTACGTTCGGGCAATGTTTGGTGGAAGTGCACGGAGCGATGCGTAACTCACAAGCGGGCATCTCTCGCCAACCTGCACAGGCCACAGAATACCACGAACCCGGTCCCGCTACGGGCACCGGCCGGTATAGGATGATATATATATATATATATATATATATATATATATATATATATATATATATATATATATATATATATATATATATATATATATATATATATATATATATATATATATATATATATATATATATATATATATATATATAATCAAGGATAGAAACGTTATAGGAGTTGTAGCGAGCAGTGCTGTCCCTGGAGGATGATCGGCGACCCGTGTCTCCGCAGGTGTCGTCCATCAACCGTGTGCTGCGCAACCTGGCCGCCCAGAAGGAGCAGCAGCAGGCTGCCGTGCAGGGCGTGTACGACAAGCTGCGCGTGCTGAGCGGGGCCTCCCCGTTGGGGTCGGCCGCGTGCTGGGGCCCCTGGCAACCCACCACCACACCATGCACCCAACCCAGCCAGCCGGGGCAAGGCCCGCTGGCCGCGGCCGTCGCGGCTGCTGCTGCCGCATCCACCACGCTCCATGCGCAGCACGCCAAGGCCGCCGCCGCCGCCGGTGAGTCGCACGAGCTTCAATAAATTCTTGTGGTTTGTGGGGTTTATCGTATACCCACGACCGGCTTATTTATTGCTACCAAAACTATACACTATGAGGAACACCCTCCTGACATGGTTTCGGAAAAATGCGACAACCTGGGATTTTTTAATGTGCACTGTAATCGCAAAGTAAACGAGCACCTTGCATTTCGCCTTCATCGAAGCGCTATATATATACCAGGGTTGCCCTGCCTCAGTAGTCGAGCTCTGCAACTACTGAGCGACAGCGGCGGAATATGGTTGGTTGAATTTAGTCGGAGGCTGCTTTCTGAAACGTGTTTAATGTAGTCGTAATGGTCACGCTATATAGACTATATCGTTGCATGGTTAAGAGCACGTGACAACTCTGAATACAGTTCTTTTTTGTTCACCTAATAGTGACTGGGTGGCGTGGCGGTAACAGTGCGGTAGCGTGTTCGAGGGATGTACAATGATTAAGTCCAGTTTAGAATCATCGGTAATCCGAGCGCTGCCCTGCCTTCTTCTTATATATGTGTAACAAAAAAAAAAAGAACTCGATGCACAAACTTCTGGCTTGTTCGCCCGCCCACGGCTGGCAAAAATCGTACGACTGGTTTTGATCACGTATTTACAGCGATCTGCATAAATGCCCTTCAGCGTACGTGCCAATTGAACCTGCGAATAAGCAGGCCGTTTCCGGTTTGACCGCACCGCCTTTGTCGCGGCTTTCCTGTAGGGTGCCTCGATGTGGGTGCCGCGGCTAGGCTTACCGTGCTAAGCAGGAAGCTAGGCGGCAGCTTTGAGTCAGGCGGATATATACATTGACCTCCTTTGCAATACCTTTGTACCGGCTTTGACGAAGTGAAAACATAACAAGCAAAGCGATGCCGCGAAAGCTATTCACTGAAAAAAAAGTTTATAACACGTCCCTTTTTGAGAAATATTATCGTAAAAATAAATACAAGGCAACTGTATGCAACGCCGCCAAATGGCACATACGTGGCATGCATATAAGCTACAACCGCTTACGCGGTCGGATTATTGCCGCTTTCCGGGGCCATTTGTGTCGCCGAAAGGGGTCGCTGGTGCGTATACCCATAATGCATGTACGCATACACGCACGTGAGGCTTTTTTCTGCCGCTGCAGCAGAGGGGGTGACGAAGCCACCCCGGTTTATTGACCACAAGGTGCTACTCATCCTATACACATGTCAACAGCCTCCATGATCAGTCATGTATTCTCAGCGGATGCAGCCTGGAAGCTTCCCTCTTCGTATTCAACCATGGGGGACGAACTTTTCTGTTGCTGCTCATAGTTTTGCAAACTGTCTAATATAATGCGTAGGTGGTATTCTACGCTATCGTATGACACGATATATATGACATGACATGGTATGCTATTGTTTGGTGTGCTATATGGGTAGCATGACAAAGCGAGATCGGTTGTGTGGCATGTCGTAGTGGAGGACTCCGGTAATTTCAACCACCCGGGAATCTTGAATATGCGCGTGTGTGACAGCCACACTACATGGGCGCCTTGCCTTTTGCCTCCATCGAAACGCAACCGACGTGGTCGCAATCGGACCCGCATCCTCGGGATTATCAGTAAAGCGCCCCAGCCATAGAGCCACCGCGGAGGGGTGCTTTGAGAGAAATGAAGTTTGTTTATACAAATCTCACTGTGTTCTGTTTTCAAGGAGTCTATACAAACATAACAGGGGGAAAAAAAAGTGACGCTAACTGCTACACTCACTGCTACACTCCTGAAAATATGGTGACGATTTAACGTGCAACCACTGGGTGCTAACATATGGTCAATAGGGAAAGACAAACCATAAAAAGCCAGCAAAGACAAGGTATATATTTGTGCCCTATGGTAACCGCGTGTGGTTATAGGTTTTCACTCGTAGCGCGTTAAATCATGCACCGCAAGTACGACCAAGCCTTTATGACCGCTTTGCTCTTCAAATGAGCTATTTCACTTTTTCGTATACCTTGTTCCGTAATCTGTCCAATCCTGTATTCAGTGGAGGTCGGATGACCTCCAGAAGGGGGTGGCGGGATCGTTGGTGCCACGTACATTGGGGCCGTGCGGTGAACGTGCTCCATTTAAGGGGCTGCTGCTTCTAACGGAGAAGAGCCAGAGACAAGAGCGCAGCTTGCCAAAACAAGTATTCAAGGCACGTGTCAAAATGGAACATGTTGCTCTTCGGAATGATATATATGCCATTGCATTCCTGCCCAGATTTCGCTTCTAATGAGCACGGCTAGTCCTTGAAGTCAACTCTGAGTGGGAAAAAAAAAAAAAGGAAAAAAAAAAAGCCCCGTACCTTCGACTTATAGGCATTATTCTTGCCAAAGGAAGTACAATCGGGCATAATGATTGCACGTTTTATACTACATACATGCTATACATACGTAAAAAGTGCTTCATACTGCTGCTTGGTTTAGCTCTATTTAATGACTAATAATTACGTGGGCATACATATCTAGCAACATAGTACGTCTATTTTTTTATAATATATACATATATTTTTGCATACCTAGCCGTACACAAACATACGCACACACAGGCATATGCAATGATTCACTGTCGGTCACAAGGCTAAGGGCCTCAATGCCGCACACAAATGTCACTCAAGCAGAGCCACAAGGACGCTTTATTCTCAAATCGAGAGCTCTCCTGCCCCCTCATAACCGAACGAAATGCCCCTGCTCTTCAAAAACCACCCTGCCTGATGCGCCCATTCGAAAGCCGTCGAGGAGCGCCGGCGCTCCGCTTTCTTCCAAGAAAAACTTACAACCGTTCCGTTGTCGACGCCGTCCTCGCGTCGCAAGGTGCGCACAAATGTTCGCAGCGGGAGGGCCCGGAGGAAGCATGCGCCTGCGCTTTCTTCACCCGCCCAGGCATGCACGCGTGTGTTCGCATCGAGCTAAGACCCGAGGGTGGCCACCAGCCCTATCCAGAGAACCCGCAGACGGAGGGACGTCAGAATTGCCGTAGCTTCCTGCGTATACTTCAGAATTTGGTGCCACAGATTGAAGCGCACGCGCGGCCAAATGCACGTGCAGAGAAGTCTGGATGTTGTGCACACAGCGTACTACAGCTCTCCCCCCGCACGGCCGCTTTCCTTCCTTCTGTGAGAAAAATAAGTATACATGTAGAAATGCATATACAGGTTGTCCCTTATATATATATACCTTTGGCGAAACTCAGCACCGACAGCCCCGGCGCGGTCTCGGCTATATGCATATACGCCACCTGATTGTCGCGAAACGTCAAAGACGGCATTGCTGCATTGGGGGCAGAGTGCCACACGACAACGGGCCTAGGAAAAAGGAGAGGGAGTAGGTGAAGAGCACTAACACGAACACAAACGTATTAAAGCGAGGGAACGCATGCAGAAAAAGCAACCCTGGGCATTTTGTCTGTGTACAGGCCGCGGATCGGACAAGGGAGAACAAATGCGCCGCTGGAGGTCGCCCTGGGTGCTTAGTTCGGCCGTTTGCTTGCTTGTTTGGATGTGCGTTTACGGCTCCCACGGAAGATGAGGCACAATGTGCGCGAAGAAAGAGGAACGGCGTCCTTTCCGCGCTTTCTTCCTTACACTGACGCGTCCGGGTGGCCTGTCCGTCAAAAACGACGTGTCCTCTCCGCTCGTGACAGCGCCGCGCCGGTTTTACAGTGGCGGCCCTCGGTTGTACTGTATCCGCGACTCGGGCCCGGACCCACCTGTCGGGGTGTATTGAATTCCGCTCATGTGCTGACGCCCGTGGAGAACAAACTTGGCGCGGAAAAGTCGCCCATGTGTTGCTAAGTCAAGAAGAAAAAGTGCCAGGGGCGTTATTGGTCGTTAAAGAAATGCTTAAAACAGCACATGGCTGCAGAAAAGGCACGTATGATTTGCTATGTCACCGGCAGGAACCCGCGATCAGATTACAGTGGAGAACGGAAGTGGCACATCTTGGCACGGCTAACACTAGGTTGATCACGCTTGAAATAAATGCTTGTGACAGCGCAGAGGGCTGGAAGAGAGGACGGCATCTGCATGACTGTAGTGCGTCCACTTTCTCCCATGCTCTCCCTATTGCTCATGGCCAAATATCTTTCAGAATGCAAGCACTAGACGGTACCTTTATTTCGGGTGCAACCTTACTGGGGAGTCTGTCAACAAACTATGTCACCCACACACACAGAAAATAATCATATTTTAAGCTATGTACAGGGCGCTATTTCTAAGTGGAATCTATAATCGTTGCGAATAAATAATATAGATCGCAGTCCATCCAAAGCTCGCGTATGTGTATACAACGTGATGCGCCTATAGCTGAAGCATTTTTTTTTTCTCTTATACAACGGCTCATGCACTCAGCTTGTCGTTCGTGTTATTGTGGTTAATTTGTGCAGATGTAAAGACCATATATATACTTTATAACAGTTAACGGAGCTGTTTCGCCACTCGCTGAGAAACGAAAAAAAGCATCGGTTAACAAAACGAGCGATAATCGCTGCAGCTGATATATAGGCGGTGAATTTTGTGTGTCACATTACGCTATACAATATTTTTAGGGTCCTATGATAAGCAGACTGAAGACATAGTGGTCTGTATTCTTGCTTCCTGCATATTTATAGAAGTTCTCAGCAAATCGCACTTTTCAACGCGTATGTTATTTATGAGCGAAATTAGTCCGCGTGGCGTAAGTTTCTGCCATAAAAATCAATATACTTTCAGATATCCCGTCTGTAGGCTTCTGCTTTTCTGCTAGTAAAGGACAAACATTAAATGAAAGACATTACTTGCATTGTGCTTTCTTTTCACTCGGATGATTCCACCTTACCCATTAATATGTTCATAACACTCTAATTCTCCAAAGTTCTTTCACAGTGAAAATGATTTCTAATGAAGATGACCTGATCGCATCGAAAATATTCATTGGCTCACATGAAGGATATCTAAAATTCTTAGTGTGGAATTACGTTGGGGTTTGGGAGAACGCTTCGGTACGAGTTTTGCATTAACGAGCTCTTCCGCAGAACTCAGGCAATATGCGCCCGGAAGATCGCCTCTCTCTGCTCCTTTTGTTTGCTTTAATCGCTGCATTCATTTTTAACAGGGAAATTAACATGTCTGCAGTAACCGCCATACATAATCCCTCCGTGACAAGAAGTAGTTGGCTGTTAATGCTTTTCTGGTTACATATGTTGAAAGCTAATCATCCACCCAATTTTAAGCTAAAAAATTTCGATGCTTCATAAGTAGTTTGGTATAGTGAAGTATTGAATCTGATTGTTCAGGGAGTAATGCATACGTCACGTGGCATGGTTATTAACCGCAGATTTATTTATTTATTAGTATTTTTTTTTATGTTGTATCCTAGCGTTTATTTACGTTTTGCTGATGCCGGTGGCACCAGTTTTTCTTACCACTTGACAGCCTATCTTACCGAGAGAGCATGTCTGGCGCACACATTTACCGACTAGTCAGCAATATTCATCTGCATCTTCTTTATGTTCTTGAAGCGCTAAGAGATGGCACAGTAGTTGTTATTTTGGTTTCGGTATGTATGTATAAGTTCTGTTTTTCGACATATGGTTGACTCTGACCCCGTCTTCAGCATTCCTCTTATCGCTAACGCTTTGAACTTTCGTCATACATATCGGTTCCACGGACCGAAGACCGTACGAAAAAAGATATCCGTGGGAACCCCACATGTTAGTCGCAGAAAGCATTTGCCTAGTACACCAGCGGAGACTTCACGGGGGTGCAAGAACTGTACGAACGAAACCACCCGCGGAAAACAAACCACGTGAATGAGCGCAGTCAAAAAAGCTCCTATGAGAAAGGTGACAGACGCAAGCGGCGAGTGGAGGCAACGATGGCCAGATAAGCGGCTACTGAGTTTCGCCGCCATGGCCTTTGCTGTCAAAAGTTGTGCTCGTCAGGCTACGGCGTCCTTCTGCTGCTGTCAAATCCACTGGGTCGGAAGAAAGCGGCTTCGATTCGCCCTGCAGAAGGCTATAGCGAGGTGTGCCGGCCTGCACTTCGGCGATACGCGCCGCGGCAAAGAAATATTTGCGTGTATACGTAATGTCTGGCGCGGATCCCACTCCCTTGCGAATAATTAGAAAGACAGTTGTCCTTTCTTCTTATGATTGTATTAATTGCTAAATATTTGAGAATTATCTAGTCATTTAAGTACAATGAGCTAGGCCCATAAACGAAACACGTAATTCTGAAGTAAAATACGCCTCTTTTTATAATAGAAAATACAGCAAGCTTTGAGAAAAGCTGGTTCCCGTCGTAATTTTTATTCTGCAATTTCAACGTGTTCATGTTAACTGTAACTGACATAGGGCACGCGTTTGCCGCAGTTTGCGACGGACGTGTTTCTTCCTCGTTCGAGTCATTTACATGTTTCATGCACAGCAAACTTTTCAAAATAACTTCATCAGTGCACTATTGTTGATGTAATAGCTCCCAGCAGCGTCCCGTTACGATAAAAAAAAAAAAATCAAGTTACCGACGTTATAGGCACATGAAAAAATAATTCCACGCTTACCTTAATGGAACGTCTAATGACTGGCTGTCGACTTCACTGTTTCGAGGTGGGCTTATGTAGATGTGTACCACGTTTCTGTTACGGTGTATAGAAATCGTGATTTTGACTAATTTATGGCATATTTTGAGATGTGCTGCCGATATAAATCTCATGTCTTAGAAGAATCTATCCAGAAAGCAGGTAAACCCGTTGGTTTTCACGCTAAGCTTACAGCAAATTCGGGCGATATTCAGGAATTAAGTGTATAGCACTGCTTGAATGTCGATTACGAATCAGAACAAGAGTTCTTGTGTCCGAAAAAAAGAAAAACTCTGCTCACCGGTGATTGGGTGATCGTCAGTACAGCATGCATGATCTACCTGTATATTGGGCGCGTTTTTTCTTGGTTTGGTAACAGCCGATATCCCTCATTCGCATTGTTTCTTTACTTAATTTCCGCTTTTCTCGTTTCATGTTGAGTATGGTATACTATCGTATGCAAGGATAAGTGGCGGTTGTATGTTCTTGGTGCTTACATGTTGGGAGTGTTTACATTTCTTTTATTTAAATAAAGTTTTATCCTCTTCCCTCCTTCGTAACTAATCGACGCAACTTGCTGTTTGTCGCTGAGTTGCGAGAACAATAGGCATATAATGTAGCGTCCATGCCTACTCGCTAATAACAAGGTGCTGTACGTAAGCCATTAACAGACCAAGAATATAAAATGCCAGGATCCCAGATTGTACGGCGTATAGACGAGTGATGAATGCTGCAATAGACCTCCATATCTTTCTCTTGGTGCACGCACAACAAAAGCAGATGAACAAATAAACACGATGAAGAGAGAATAAAGCTGGGCGTTCGAAAGAACGGCCGCGTCTCTGCTTGTTCTCCGTCACAACACATAGAAGTATGAAGACACAAAATTAACTTATCAATGGCAACTGTCATCCCACAGTGTGCGACTTTCTGCGTGCAAGTGCCATTCGTACTTAACGCCGAATGGCGGATATATAGGTCGTGCGAATGGTAAACGATACACACATATACTTACTGGCGTCGAAGCTTGTAAATCGCGTGGTATACGAAGCACGCACATGAACCGCCAGTCTTTCGCCTTTTTGTTTAATCACTGTTGCATCGAATTCAAGCCCACAGCAACGCTTCCATTTCCCCTGCTTCGGCGCGGTGGCGTCGTACATGTAGATTGTAGCGCCAGCTATATACGCGTGTGCACACGGCGTCCTCCATAAAGACGTTGGGTACAGCGGCGCACTGGCTCAGTGGTGCGCATCCCTGGCTCCCTTATCGACGCAGGGAAAAAGGGGAATGGATGTCGCCAACTCGGCCGGCTCCTTTTCCCTGCCCCTTCGCCCTTTCTTCCCTACGATCGAGAGCGGTTGGCCTCCGCGGTTTTTGCTCTTGGCCGCGGTGGCGTGCAGCCGATAAGGGCAGCGGCGGCGACGCAGCTGTAGCAGAGGCCGTCGCGGTTGTTGGTCGGGCATGAGTTGGCCCGACCGGCAACCGCCGCGGCGAAGAGCGCCGCTGGAGGATCGGCCACCGAGATCGGAGCCGAAGGGACGCGTCGCTCCTGGCCGCGCTGGACCGGAACGAGCCGATAACGCGGTGCTTCCTTTTCCCCCGGCCTTCGCTCTTCCTTCCTTTCTTCCGCGCCCTTCCTTGTTTAGGAGGAGACGACCGATGTGTTGGCCTGTGCTGCCTGTTCTCTCCTATGGCTACAGGGTATCTCCTGCTGTTGTGACACTGCTGTGCATCAAGCGAGCGCTGTTGCTGTTATACTGCACAGGGCCTCGCTCTGGCGGCCGCAGTTGAGGAGAGAAGGCGGCGAAAACCACATATATATTGTCTGCATTGCGGGCTCGTTTGCGCCGCCAAAACGCACGCCAGACCAGATATATGTGCAACGGGTGATGGCATTAAATCAATTTTGAATTAACCGTGATCAGGGACTATATAGGTGGTTCACGTGAACAGTTGAGCTCTCATAACCGTATAGGTCGAGCACTGAGACGCGCGAGCCACATGTGTTTTCTTTGATAAACTGAGGATTCCCTGAAGTTTTCGGGACATATGTTAGTACTTTTTAAGGCGATAAACAGATGTCCATGGACGCGAGGAAAAGCTATATACTGGCTCAGAGGACACATGGTTACATGAAGACAGCCTGACGCCCATAAATGGTAAATTTCAGCACGATGCCAGTCAGGGTTTGGTTGGAGTTGCGGGTTTGGTGCTTTTTAGTTTGTTTTTAGGAGATCTGCATTCCGCTCTCAATGACCTGTCGCCCAGGTATGCTTTCACAAAATTCATTATAGTACAATTCCAGAGACGAACACTGTCAGAAAGAAGGACCATCTAGCCCGCCTTCAAGTTCTTTAAAAGCAGCGCCCATGTATATAGTGACCGCTGTTTTGCCATTATGTAACAATCAGGACGTAAACGTCAGTCTCCTCGCGTTATATTTTCTTGCTTTTGTCCTTGTGTTGTTCCCGCGCCGTTTCTTATTTTGTCGGTTCCATCTCTTTGTGACCGATAGAATAAATCGCTGGAGAGATGGATCAATCGCACGTTATCATCTTTTTCTCAGAGCTCGACCCGGAGTCCCAAGAGAGCGGCGATGACGAAGCAGCGGCCCGCCTTCGGCTCAAGAGGAAGTTGCAGCGAAACCGTACCTCCTTCTCCATGGAGCAGATCGAGGCGCTGGAGAAAGGTGCGCGCTTTCTGCGGCTGAGAACAGCTATATACGTTCGTAGGGCATTGTGTGCTGTTCGCTGTTCGCGCGCTGCACTTTGTACTGTGTTGTATAATGTGTCCTGTACAGCACGTACTGTATCGTGTGCTGTCTAGTTTATATAGGTCCCTCGTGTTACTGGCGTCATGAATATGAAGCCCAACTACCAATGTTAGAAAGCAGAACCAGGTATGAAAGACTAAAAACTCTTTACCTCATTATCAATAATTATCTAAAAATTAATAAATCAGACTACTTTGAGATCAAAACTAATCAGACATCAAGGCATCGTCATAGTAGGTTCATTCCATTGCCGGCTATAAAAAACAATTGCTTCAAGTTTAGTTATTTCCCGCGAACTTGTAAGGACTGGAACTCTCTTCCAGATTCTGCTGTTCGATCATCATCATTATCTGAATTTGTACGCCATTGAGAAAATTTCATCTATGGCACTACCACAGGGTGATGAGGTTCTATTGCTGTTGTGTAGGATGGCTGTTGTTCCGATTTCTGTGTAATTCATTTTTGTTTTGTTTGTGTGTGTGTGTGTGTGTGTATTCAGAGACAATTTTTGATTGACTATTGATTTTCATCGTGTTCTATATTGCTCATTTTTCGTTTTGTATTTTCCACTCCTGATACAGCCCCTTATGGTGGCTGACAGTATTAATAAATGAAATGAAATGAAATGAAATATACGAATCAAATCTCTTTCGAACTCAGACTGCTCCAGCAAGTATGGGCAGGGATTCACTAATGCGGACTGAAGGATGAACTGCAAGGGAGCTTCTATAGCGGAGCGTTTTGCAGAAATAAATCGACGTCGCCAGGAAGTTTTAAGGATGCCGGATATGAGAATCAGAAAACCACTGCGCGCTCATTATTCGCTCGCCGGTACAAGCTGTAATACGCCTGGCGCCCCATGCATTGCAGAGTTCGAGCGCACCCACTACCCGGACGTGTTCGCCCGGGAGAGGCTAGCCGCCAAGATCGACCTGCCCGAGGCACGTATTCAGGTGAGGACTGCAAGCGCCGACGCTCGCACTGCCCTCTGCCATTCTCTCTTTCTCTCTCTCTCTCTCTCACGGCTCCTTTGGGGGAAATCATTCACTGTGTTGAACGTGACATGCCTTGCTATCGCGCCGGCTTTCGCTGGAGCCTATATAGACGCGCAAACAGCTTGCATGAAACGTGCTATACATTCATTACCATTATACATACAGATGCCAGTCTTCATCTCACTGAACATTACTTTCTTTCTTTCTTTCTTTCTTTCTTTCTTTCTTTCTTTCTTTCTTTCTTTCTTTCTTTCTTTCTTTCTTTCTTTCTTTCTTTCTTTCTTTCTTTCTTTCTTTCTTTCCTTCTTTCTTTTTCTTTCTTTCTTTCTTTCTTTCTTTCTTTCTTTCTTTCTTTCTTTCTTTCTTTCTTTCTTTCTTTCTTTCTTTCTTCTCTGCAAGCCCATCGCACACTTCCGTTTTGACAAGGTACTTATTTCACAGAGAATTTCGTCATCTGAGGGACAGAACCATGCTGCACTGGTAAGAATTAAATGAGCCTTTTGTTTTTTCGTAGTTTTTTATGGTTATGAAACAAGGCGCGTCCAGATCTGTAAAGATATTAATATCAAAAAGACGTGCTTGCGTAATATGTGTGTACGGACGCCGTTAATTTTCAGCATCCCAATGCCGCTTCATGTGCTATAACCCGACTGCATCTCATGAATGGCAACTATGATTATCTCCAGTCTTTAATTGCTGAAGTTGCATGGAGAATTTCAGCGCTCGTGACACAGATGATAGGGATAAAACGAAAGAGTGGCGCATTTAGTCTATTGTACTGTTTATCAGCTTTTCAGGAAATCGACGCTTAATTCACCCTATTAACGTGGCTTCAATGCTGTATATTGCATTGCATCACTGTTGCATCAAATCATACTGCTTTCAGCGTTTAATCTATAATTTTGTCTTGCTTCTATCTATGGCGCTCAACTCCATACTCAAGGAGACTTAAACATTTGACTGGAAAATGTGCTGAAAGCCCAACACAATCCTCTCCTTCTTTGTTCAAATCTGAGGGAACACAATGCATACCATATGCGCACTCTTTTCCCATACATCCAAAACGCAGTTCGGACGACTAGTTTGCATGGCTTCTAATGACAGCAGTTATGACCATTGGTGCATGCTCTTCGCTTTTATTTGTCTATTATTCTTTAAACGAACGAACCAATCATGCATAGGAAAGGAGAAAAACGCAAGAGCGCGTGCTGCGCATAGATGGCGCGCGAATCGCATTGCGCGCGCAGCCCCGCATGGCGCCGCCATTGAGTGGGTGCAACGAGGCGGCGCTACTGTGCTCGCTCTCGCGGAAGGCCATCGACGAACAGCGAGCACGTGCACCAAACAAAGGATCCCAAGCTGGGGCGCATATGCACGCTGTAGCGACGGAAACCCATTTTCGGGAAAGAGGGGGGCGCAAGGAACGGCAAGAGCGAGACGTCGATGGCAAGTTCGACAGACGTGCTATACGGCGCAGATGGATGCCACAGGAAGGGGAGGGGTTCACTTATTGAATATGCGCGGAGATTTATTCGACGGCGCATCCTACCGAGTGGTTTGTTTGGAAGATTTCTTTCCCTGGATTTCTATTATTTCCTTTCTTTTATCTCTCTCCGCTGCCTCACTCCCGATGAGGCGTTTTGTGCCCGTTCAGTGTGATTGCTTTTATTATCGTGATTTAAGGCCTCGCTTGGGAGTGGAAGTGTGCAGATGTTTGGATGGGCCTGGAGGGGTTGATGGTGGCCGGACACTCAGCTGCTGATACTCATGTTGTTTTAACTTTTAGGTTGCTTTTTCTTTTGTTGTTGTTTCCCTTCGATTCGCATCTCGCTGTATGCGTTGATATCAGTACGACTGATAACATCATATTAAATACCTCTTCTTTTTGGTCGCTGGTTATTCGGGAACTGTCAATCTTATATATCGCAGCTAGATTTATCCGGATTTCGAGTCAAATGGGGAAGAGGAACATATACGTTAAGTGCACTTAACCGAAGCTCCTTTCAAGATCTTATTCTGGCCGTCTTTTCGCCAGCAGGCATTTTTTGCCACCAACGCATTTCAACCGCAGGTTGATGTAGCAGCCCAAAACAGCGCTCCGCTGTTGCCAGTACAGAGAGAAATAAGTTTTATGTACGATTGTACGAGCAGATAAACCGTTTGGTAAACGACAGTGAAGTGAAAGCGAAATGACATGACTGTAAGTGACCTATATTTTACTCCAGTTCTGCCGTCTTATGAGCCCTGCCAAAAAATTTCGGAAAAAAAAAATAGTTATTTGTGGTTTAGCTCTGGTTAACCCTAGTTGAATTGAAGCCAAGGCGGAAGCTTCTTTTGCCTGCTACATTATTCCCCTATCATGTCCTATCAGTGTAAGGTGCTACATTATTGGGGACACTTAAGCTCATCCTTTAAGGGTATGACGCGAGAGCGTAAGCTGCCAGTCCATATATAAAGTCACTCTTCAACCAAGCCGTATGGACGTGCCTTCATGTCGTAGGGGTAACAAGAATGCAAATGGTTCTGGCAGGCTGATTCTGGTGATCACCCTCCCATATGAAAGGAGCGACCTGAGTTGGCAGCTCCTGCCCGTGGCATAGAGGTAAAGTGAATTCAAATGTCATAGCAGGCTGATTTTTTTATGAGGAGACCGCAGCTACGCAGTGAATAGGCCTCTTCACGCCTCTTCACGGCGTAGCTGCGGCCACCCGAGGTCTCGCTTTGGCTGCCGTATTGTCTCAATAAGAAAAATTAGAAGTGACCTAAGTGAGGCACTAGCCAGCGGTCCGGTGTAGACCTATGCGCTTGCCAGGGTGCAGCATACCCCCTTACTCTGTAGCCCTGCCACTGCAGCAACAAGCCCAGCTCCTGAGAGAAAGAATTGCGCCTGAAGGAGTGCCGAGTTCGTTGTCCGGATGGTGCATGTCGTATATAACAACGAGCTGTAGACGGCAGAACCGGACGACGAGGAAAGAATCCAAACGGAGTGGCCCCGCACTGAGCTTCTTGCAAACCCACATGACGGCTCGAGCGCTCTTTTCTTTTTCCACCTCGGTCAGGTCTGGTTCTCCAACCGCCGGGCCAAGTGGCGGCGAGAGGAGAAGCTACGTAGCCAGCGACGCGACGGCGCCGGCAGCGGCGGTGGCGCGGCGGGTCTCGGCGGCACCGGGTGCAGCCCGCCGCGACCCAGTCCCGGTTACGCGAGCCCGCTCTACCCGTCCCTGCACGCACCCTCCGGATGCGGAGGAGGCTCCGGAGGCGTCGTGCCAGACATGTACGGCGGCGGGTCTCCGGCCACGGGATACGCCGCGGCGGCGGCGGCCGCTGCAGCCGCGGCATCCTGCCTCCAGCAGCAGCAGCAACAGCACCAACAGCATCAACAACAGCAACACCACGGCGCGGCTGCACCGCCGGCGCCTGCGTCGCCGTACGCCCCGTGCGTTCTGGGCCCGTCGGGAGGTGCAGCGGCAGCGGCTGTGTCACGGTCTCCGTACGACTCCATCACAGGCCCCTACCCGTCCAGGCCATCGCACCTCAACGCCCAGCTGGCTGGAGCCGGATCGACGGGTGAGTGCAACTGGTCTCTTGTTAGCGTCCCTGATGCCTGTGCGATCTGAAAGGCGCTTTTACGTCGTACTCTAATGGCTGCCCTTTCAATATGCGTGCTGATTCGTTTCCCAAGAGGACGCTTCTCTGTTAGTCTAAAGCAGTGTAAAGATAGTGTGGATCTACATATTATCCGTTATAACGTGCATATTGTAAAACGTGTCTCAGACACCTTCTTTCCCCTCTCTCTGCACGTGCGAAATTTCTTATTACTCCGCGTTCCTTTCCGCCGACCGCAGCCCATGTGCATGATATTACATAGCAATTGCGGCGACCAGTAACATTCTTTTGATGCTTTTTTGCTTATTTTTAATAAGCCATTACCACCACCAAGAAAAAATTATTTCCAGCCACATTTGTACGAATTGCCGCAAAAAAATAATAGTAATGAAAGGAAAACGACTGCCAGCGGTGGCTTGAGGCTCACTCGATGGCGCATTATATGCAGGACTCATCTCACCGGGCGTGTCAGTGCCCGTGCAAGTGCCCGGTCACAACAGTGGCGACCACCTGGCGTCCAGCTACTGGCCCCGGATACAGTAGGCACCGCCTGACTCTGCGGCCGAGGCGAACGGACGAATGTCCCAACGACTGGGCTACTTCTGATGACCACGAAGGCGTCATCCCGGAATAGCATCATCACAGAGTGACTACGGCAGCACGCGAGCTTGGAAAGTGCGCCACGGTTAGGCACTGCGGCACACGGCATAACGAGTACGCGGCGGACAAGTCAGTGCGAAGTGAACACAGAGCATGCCGATCAGCGAGGATGTGACTTGCGACGGACACCATAGTAAAATGAAGCGCAATGATGCGAAATATAGTTTTTATTTTATTTTTGGTACGTGAGTTTAAGCGTTGACCATGCATGGGGCGTCGTTATTCGCAATACATCACGGGCTGCACGCATTTCTTGATATACTAGTCTTTTCTTCTTCTTTTTTACTTTGCAGACACGTTGACCCGGGTACTGAACTACGAATGAGTACATTTAAACAGGAGGGTAGAAGAAGGGGACAGGAGAGGAAATATAACTCAGGTTAGCAATGCCGAACAGCACTTCGTATATCCACAAATGCGAACACGATTTATGCTCGCACGGTTTGCAGAACACTTCTGCAAACAATAGTTAGCAAACTGTAAGGCATCCCATTATATTGAAAACGTTAGCGTACTTACATATGGCATGATTGGTGAACTGGCCTGATTTCACTAATTAAGAAAAAAAAAACAGTTTGTAAACACAGCTCCTCATCGGCTCGTCAACCGTCCGAACGCATACCCCGTGGCACTCG
Organism: Amblyomma maculatum; assembly: GCF_055883805.1. Lineage (NCBI taxonomy): Eukaryota > Metazoa > Arthropoda > Arachnida > Ixodida > Ixodidae > Amblyomma > Amblyomma maculatum. Next base: position 20,786,984 of record NC_139347.1, on the reverse strand, counting down.
ATCTCGCCTGTGTGGCCGCAGTGCTTAATCCGTGAATCAGCTCAAGTCGTGAGGCTCATCGTGCGTGTGCCATCGTCGTGGATGTGGAACCGTCGCCTCGAACGGGGAGATGCTGCCGCCGCAGAGTCTGGGCGGCTCTCACTGGCATCCGTCGACAACGCTTTCCACCCAGAAGGCAAAGACACCCCGGACGATCAACTCGGGTGCGCAACGTCTGACTCCCGTGCTCGTGAAACTTGTCGCACCGATGAAGACAGAGTGAAAAGTGGGCGTGTGTGCTTCGCGTTTTTTTTTTTTTTTTTTCATTGTGTGATCCGTCTCATGAACGTCGTCCCCACAGAACTGAAATTCTTCACCGGCTCGCCGCCCACAGCGTATAGTGAAAGTGACGTCGCAGCTGAGGAAGGGACGTGCTCACCGGACTTCGAATGGGGGAGGAAAAAGTAAGCTTTATGCCTTAAAGGTGCAGCGGATTTCTAAATCATTTAAGGAAAACGGGATTAAGGTCATTAATTGTGCGATATGCGTATAGAAAAGGGTAGCTGCTATGGAACAACCAAGCTCTAAATGGTTAAGCGACGCTGTTTAAAGGGTGGTTTCGGAAGGAAATTGAGTTCGAATAGAATATGTGATCACGTGATTTAAACACTTGGGTCAGGTCTCCGGCCTCCGTACTATTTCAGTCTTTCGTTGTGTAGAAAACCTGAGAGTCCGACATCTCGACTTCTTCCGTAAACAGTATTTTAAACATGCTGCAATCGATCATAACTGATGGAATGGTTCGATGAATGAATAAGACAAAACTGAATGAGTAAGAAATGTGGCAAAATTGACACCTGTGTAATAGGGCGACCTGAATAGACCACTTGGCTTCGTGTATTGTCACATTACCTGATGTGTATCCTGAGCATGTAGCCCTTCACTTTCCCGCGTACAACAGGTGCTCTTGGCTTCGCATTTTTCTTGATTAGAAATGCTTCTGCAGAGCATTAGATGTTCTTGTCGACAAAAATAAGTTATCTAGACTCCGTAAACAGTATTGGGCCTGTTTTCTTTGTTTGTTTGTTTTTTGTTGTTTTTACTCCAAGATATATGTTAAGCACGTCCTAACTGATTAGGAGATAGCTCAAAGTTGCATCCTTTCTTCGACAGATGACATTACGTTCTTTCTTCGTGCGACTGCTTCAATTATACGGTGCGCATAAACGAATAATAGAGAATGCAAATTTTTCGGCATATTCTGACCACCATGCTGCCCAGTTTTGCAATCGAAAACACCTCGGGCGACGTGTCGGTGATGAGTGGCGGGCCGGTTGCATGCACCTCCTCAAGTCTCTCGCTCAGCTGACCCAGGGATTCCCGGGGACTCCTTAAGTGACACTCAACTGTGCTGTGTGTGCATGTGTGCGCGTGCGGGAGCGCTCTCCTCTCCGCTGTGAGCGGCTGGAAGAGAACTTCGGGGCGCTGGCACGCGCACTTCGCGCCCCCTCACAGCAACGTGACGCACTGTCGCCGCGCGCGCCATAGTGCCTCGCAGTTTAATAAATAAATGCATTTCATCGTCACACCTGCAAGCTGTTCACTGTGTTTCTCATTGCCTCCTCAAAGTGGGAAGGATTGCGAAATATTGTTTTATGCTCGCGCTGGTGAGGGTGCGGTGTCGAGAGAGAGAGAGAGAGAAAGCTTCCGCTGCTGAAATGAAGTAATTCGACGGTCCTTGGATAGATTCTTATTACATCATCGCCTGCAGCTTGACGCGGCCAATTACAATAGTCCCTGAATGCAAAGAGTGACTCCAGCTTTCGATCTGCATTCAACATGTACACAAATTTACATATTTTGCGATCCCTAATTTTGTCAAATCAATGCCGACATGCTAATGTTACCAGGAATTCCACTAATATGTCCGTCACCATTGGAATTCTGAGCGTCGTAGCCGCTGTCAAGCCCCGGTTATCTTAACTTGAGTTGTTTCAAATAGCACGTTGAAGTGATAAACATCCCATTATAAAGATCACTTTTCAATTCCGGGACTGTTCGCACAGCTTAGTGGTCGTGCGAAATGGTGCGGTTATATTGTATGTTTTCGAGGAAAGTTTTGAGGTGAAAAGGGTGAAACATCAGTCGGATTTATTGCTGATGAACTAAGACGACATATAAGATATTACCATTACTGTTAAAGGAATGCCATTCTTTGAAGCACTTTGCGATAAGAAGCTTTGCGATTCTTACACGAAATGGCTTCGTGTGCACTCCAAGACTTGGAGCAGATCCTTTTCTATAAAAATGCAAGGCCCTCGCCCATCTAATGACGCAATACGCATTGTTACTTGATTTCGTCGTGAGACATGGATAGAGGTTGTCATTCTTATGCACTGAAAACAGCTCTCTGTCATGCAGCTGTCCACGTCACTAAAATGCAAAATTATTCAATACGGGTACCATTTCATTAAACCGGTTAGCGTTTACCGCCGTACATGATGCAGATGGAATAACTCAGAAATTTATGAAAAAGAAATTAATTCGCACTTATACCGTAGATTTCGGCAACCCGATGATACCCCATGATGAGGTTGTTGATTATCTGTTTTATTCTCTAATCTGACTCCTTTATCCAATACTTGTCAATGACAAGCATTGTGCACACAAAACAGCGACTCCCTGGTGTTTATTATTTCCATAAGTTTTATTGTTTACACAGCCCCATGTAAACTCTCCCTGTAGCCCTCCGTGTACCATCTAACCCTCGATCGGCACCTTTAGGTCGTTTCGCTCTCTTCAATTATCGCTGTTAATTCACTCACGCTCATAGCAACAGTGCACTGTGCATGCTTCAGGACCAGGTAATGAATTTATTTTGGTTGCTAATGTGCGACCTAGGTTGTCGGTTGAATTGAACTGAATTATTCTTCCATGTGCATGTCTCGGTGCGACCGGACATGTGCTTGTGCGCGGGAACCATAAAATTTCCTTCAGAGTTTTCACGTCATATGCATTTGGAGAAAACCGCTCAGTGCAGTTATCGCATATCTGTATAGGCTAATATAAAAATCAACTACAGCGCCTACATTTTTTCCCGGCGAAAGAAAGCAAGCTAAAATTTTGCATGCTTACAGTGTGTTACAGCATGCTGAGTACAGTTTGATCAATGCTTAATCTGGTTAGCGATAACACAAAGAGAATTCCGAGTTGTTTAAAGGCACGTCTTTGTGACTTCACTTTCGATTAGGTGTCGCGACTTCCGACTGTCGGGTACCGCTTCCTGTTTGTGTGACGTCAATTATGGTCTGGTGACATACACGACTATGAGTCAGGTGTCACATGAGTCATGCACACCACTATTCTGCCATGGCGGATATACATCGCCACCATTGAATCATCCGCAAATTACGTATTCATTGTGAGCCATGACATGGCATGCTTGTTAAGACAATGCATCACGTGTTATTCTTAATCATCTGCCTCACCATAGAAAATACACAGGTTGCTATTTACGGCACACAGCACCCTCAGTAAAGACCGAGTGACAGAGACACAATGGTAGGAATACGCTTCTTCCTACTTCGTGCAGTGTCGTATAAAAATTTCCAAGTATAAAGATAAGCAGATATATAACGTTAGGGGCTATTACAGCATACATTTGTAGACGAAAAACAGTCGTCGAAACTTTGTTTTTCGCTTATAAGGTTGATTATTGGAAATTTGTAATTTCACCAGAACAAAAATTCATAACAATGCTTAGGAAGAAATATGGGGACGCTTAAGCTCTGCCTTTAAGGGTATGACGGAATAGCGTAGGAGACCACTTGACATTTTTTAAGCTCTGTTTTAAGCAAGCCGTATGAACGTGCCCGCGTGGCACATAGGAGTAGCGTGCTTGATTCGGCACCCCAGAGCACCTGGAAGGTTGATTCATATTTCACCTTCCCACCTTAAATGAGCAAGACGAGTTGTCAGCTCTCCCCCAACTTTTTGACATCATGTATGGTCTCAATAAGTTGCACAAACCATCCAAAAATCAGTGCTCGGCCATGTCAGCTAACTGCCATGGGGTATTTCTTTCCTTTTTGATGCGAAGGGATTAACACATCGAGAGGTTCGGAGGTAGAGAAATCGTGTAACGCTTTTATGTGCGCTCGTAGTGCGTCCGCTTTAAAATAAAAAGAAACCGTCGCGGGATATCGCATTCGAAACCAGAAATTTCTTGTTGGTACCGAGTACGGAACGTCGTAGAACCCAACAGCCGACGCCTCGCGTGCAGACTGCAACACTGTTGCGCTGTGAATTACACATCGTAGTCACGTTGAGGGCTATTTTGCGATAGGGATTTCAATCGACGACGGTGTACCTCGAGTTAAAAAAAATCCAGCAGCACTGTGGAATGTATACACTGCAGAAATGCGAAAGCCTGAGAGTTGCTGCTGCACAGGGTGCATCATGTTTGCTGTCATTATCGTTATCAACTGTATACACCATCATCATCATTGCTAATGTCACCATTGTCATTGCAACTAATTGCGGCGTCATTGTCATCGCTACTATCATCCTCATGGTGGACAAGGAGAATTAAAGTGTGCGTTTTGCTATGGAGAAAGACGATGACTGCGTCCTAATTGATCCCGGTTTATATGTTCACCGCCGAAATGGATATATCGGCACTCGGCCGAGGTATTGTTGCTGCGTCTGTCGCCAGTAATTCTTACCGTATACCGTCCTTCCTCGTCTAACTGCTGGTAAGCTGGTTTTCAACTCGTTGTTGTTGTTTTTATTTTTATTATTATTTTTTTTTTTTTTTTTGCATGCCGACCTCGCCGGCCGTCCCTACCGTGCCCAGGACTTTCGAAGCCCCTTACGTGGCGTCATAGAGCTCACTGATATTAATTCCATCAGACAGTTCCAGATGTCTCTTTGTGGATGGTCACATGCAAGACAGCGCTGGCCGAAGCTAAGGTCGTGAGCTCCGGAGAGTTTCAGGTAAAAGACCACCGGTGTCAATTGTTAATGACACTGAACCAAATATTGTGAAACTCAAGCTTCTTTGGCTCCCCGAACATATGGAAGGCCTTTACATCCGTGACGTCTTCCGTGCTAGTGGTAAAGTTATTTCCATCACAGTGGAGCATTTGAGAGTATTGGAAATGGAGGGGATGCGGACTTTGAATCGTAACATTACCCTGACTCTTACTGTTGGCGTCACTGTGAACGACGTGCCCCATCTTTTGACAGTTTGTGGTTTGCAGTGTCTGGGTTTAGTGCCGGGTAGGCCTCCCTTGTGTCTTCGCTTCCGTAAGGTTGGTCATATACGACGACACTGCCGTACCCCTCGTTGCGATGAATGTCGGCGATTCGGCCATACTATACAGAGGCGTGCATAGTGTCGTACGCAGATAAACTCCGCAGTAGTAGCCATGTTGTGAATGACACTCTGAAAGAGCATTTAATGGATGCAACAGAAGTTTTGGATGCTGTGGTATGGCTGTAGTTAAGTCTACTGAATCAGCGACTAGCGGCCCAAAGCCTCGTGAGGAAATTACTTCTGTGTAACATGAGCCTACCCAGCATTCACACTCGGATCAGCGGTCAGCAGATGTGTGCCAGAGCCATGGCGGATGAGAAGCCTGTAATTCGCTGCGTCACTGGGGGCACTTTTGGTGCGCGTGCATCTTGGTCTGTTTAAGTCTTGTGATTGGTAGTCGAACAAAGCTTAATTCGCTATGTTTTTTGAAGATGCAGCGCATTCCCAGATAGTCAAACTTGCTGTTAGAGGCGTAAGGTGGCAATCCCAGTGCCAGTTTGAAGACCGTATAAGTGAGGCGCGGGATGACGAATGCTGTCATTATCCGTATTGCGTCTTGTTCCTTGACCCCCCTCTTTTGTTTGTTATCCTGCTTATCATTCTGGAGACTTGGTTACAATGGTAAGAGATCTGATCGTGGGATCGCATTGTCTGCTTCTTGTAAGCACAGGCCAAGTATTCTCATTTTGTCCGTTCGGCGAAGCGGGTGTCCGTTCATGATTATGTCGATGTCCACTGGTTTGTACCTATATGAGAGTGTAATCTTATATATTGTGACATCTCCGGTGAGCACTGCATTCCTTCTGCGCTGACGAAATCTTCAAGTTCTTGCGCAGCGAGTTGTAACCGTTCTTTTTCCCCGGTAGGCTCCTTCTGGAAACCATAATGTTACATCGTCTGCGTATGTTGCGTGTTGTATATGTGTTGTATATTCCTCAGTCTTCTCGCTACCCTATCACGGCAATGTTAAACAGTATTGGAGATATAACTGATCATTGTGGTGTGCCCTTGCTATGGGTTTTTCTCGTTTCTGACCCTATATTAATAGCAATGGTGGCTGCTCTGTCCCAATGGTGGCTGTTCTGTCCGTTACGAGCTCTTTGGTATACTCGAAGGTCTTTCTTCAGCAATTTGTTGCTGAGAGTTCCCCGAGTATCGCTTCGTGGCTAATGTTGTGAAATGCGCCCTCCAATTCTATGCCCAGTATGATGCTTTCATTTCTTGCCGATATTCTGTTTACGAGTCTTGAGCTGTAGTAGGACGTCCTTTGCGGAGAGCCTGGACTTGAAGCCGAACATCGTGTCCGGAAACATATCGTCGTCCTCCAGACAGTTACTCAGTCTTGTCTCGATACCTTTTTCGTAAAGCTTCCCGGTCAGCGAAATGGGTCGGAGCGATATGGAGCCCGAAATGGCGGTCACGGCAAGCCCTGAGAAGGGCTTTCCTGTGCTATTTTGAATAAGCTTGATTCCTAACTGCCTCATCCAATAGAAGCAGGGAAGTAGCAACCTGAACTATGTCCTATGTCCCTCCTTATACCTGCTAAAGTTTCATGTGGTATAGATACTGTTTTTTGTGTGCTGTCTGTTAATGTACGCTGTTTCCTAGATGTTCTGGAAATAGTCTGCTTATAATAGCCAATCTTTTCCCAGTTCGTGTGTTTTGTGGCTGGTGATAGCAAATATATCATAAATAAAATTAAAGCCCGTCGAATGGCCGAATGCTATAGCTGAGGCATCTCTGTAGCATATTTATACTTGCATTGTATGGTGTCCTTTTGAATCTTTCTGCAAGCAAGCATTGCGCGAAGTAGTTTCTGGTTTGCTGGATGCCATTCGCCGGTTGCTTTTTTTTTTTTTCACTATATTAACAAACAAGAGCACTATAATGATGCAGTATTGGAATCCCGAATTCCAAATAATTTGGAAATAACCTCTCTTTGCAGTCAGTTTATTGGAATAAACGAGATAAAATATTTCTAAAGGCGATACAATTACGATACAATCATAATGCGAAATTTAGGCTTATTTAAGCGTTTATGCGATATATTGAGGCAAAGAATATGAGATGCTTGTATGTATGTATGTATGTATGTATGTATGTATGTATGTATGTATGTATGTATGTATGTATGTATGTATGTATGTATGTATGTATGTATGTATGTATGTATGTATGTATGTATGTATGTATGTATGTATGTGTGCGTACGTACGTACGTACGTACGTATGTATGTATGTATGTATGTATGTATGTATGTATGTATGTATGTGTGTGTGCGTGCGTACGTACGTACGTACGTACGTATGTATGTATGTATGTATGTATGTATGTATGTATGTATGTATGTATGTATGTATGTATGTATGTATGTATGTATGTATGTATGTATGTATGTATGTATGTATGTATGTATGTATGTATGTATGTATGTATGTATGTATGTATGTATGTATGTATGTATGTATGTATGTATGTATGTATGTATGTATGTATGTATGTATGTATGTATGTATGTATGTACGTATTGTGGCGCAGAGCTTGTAGCTCTTTCACTCGATGACACCGAAAACTGCGCTAATGACAACGGTACTTAACCGCTGAACGGGAGCAGAAGAGCTGCGCTCTAAAAGAAAAACAGAGAACTTATTTTTGCGTGATAAGACATAATACTGCTACTTCTATACTTTTGCAGGAGCGTTTCACATCGTGCTCTTGGTTCATGGAAACACAGCACTGTAGTATGGTGACTCATTCTTCTTAGTCAATCTTTCTCTCATGTTTCTTACAGAGATAGTGCACGCACAGGCTAGACTATATCGTGGACTCAGGACTGCCTAGCTGAAGCACATTATCAGTGAACAACTTGAACAGATCATATAGGAAACATATAGAAACCCTAAACACTGTGTGCAACAGTGGCCCTACTGTCCGCCAGTCATCGGCAGCCCCAGAAAACACCACCGACATCAATGGTCACGGCTGGACGGCCGCTGAACACGGGCTTCAACAAAGGGGTTGGCCATAATGACGTGTTTACCGCCAGCCAAGTCACAACAGCAACAACTCCCTCCACAACCATCGGGGAGTGGACACATAGAGAAGAAGTAGGCTGAGGAGCGGTGTTTACCACTAGCCAAGTTGCAACCACCTCCCATAAACAACAGACGCAGAGAGGAAGAGCGACAGGGGACGGCGCAACCGAGTAGCGCCAGTGGTGCATGGATGGGGAGTGTCTGGCGTTGGGACCCTGCCCCGCATTTCCTTCCCTTTCACTCCCTCCACTGCTGCAACAGACTGGACCCGTCATCATCAAGGAACGTTCATCTCGCGGCGGCGGAGGCGATGTCCGCAAAATTCGTCCCCAGCTTGGGCACTGCTGTCGTTGCCCCTTCTCTCCCTTTCTCTTTCCCGCCGCCATCCGTTTTGCTGCCGCGCGTGTCCTCCCGGGAGATTCGGGGTGGTGCGCCATGTTACCGCACGCGCATCCATCTTGGCCGCCGAGAAGCACCCCCCGGCGCTTCCTTTTAGCCGGACTATCACACAGTGAGAGCGCTGGGGATGCGCCCATTGACACTGCCCATTCGATGACCACGAGAGTAAGTGGGCCACTGAGAGGCGAGAAATTGCGCTCTTTCCGCGAATTCGCTGAAGCACTTTCTTGACTCGCTGTTTTCTTTTTTTTTATTCTGTATCCTCTTTGTCCATGCGGCTCTGTAGATAAGGCACGGTATGCAAGGACCATGGGGGTTTAACGTTGAAAAGCGACATCGGCTGTGAGATACGTATACGCGGAGCACTGCCGTTTCACAATACGCGCATTTCATTTCACCTTTGTTTAAAATGATCGCCGAGGCAGGGATTTTACTTGCGGGCTCGGAATAAGCCTTATAGCGCACGAACCCACGATAAAGATCTGGTACAGAAGGCTAATGCCATCGAGGTTTATATGCGAAATAAGTAGCCATCGCAGTGATCTTGGTTAATCATTATTTCAAGTATGTGATCTTGCATGGTTAATAATTATTTCAAGTGCAATTCCTTCAACTTTCTTTCTGACCCAGAAGAGATGCCGGTAATGCAGCGAGGTGCATGAATATTTTCAGAAGCGAATTTTGTCGGATATAGGATTAGTTAGAAGGGGCAATCTTAAAGGAAACGAGGACAATAAACCAGGGCCATATTCATGGGTAAATCCTTGAGGGGGCATCTTTTGGATCAAGTCCTAATTAAACAATTTACTTCTTGGACTTTTCTCTTTTTTTACTTTTTTCGTCGACAAAATGAACTTCATTATTATTTTCTTTTTGCAAAATTTCTCTCTTGGAGGAATGAGGCGACTGCCCCTTCTGCCACCCCCCCCCCCTTCCCCTAGCCTCCCTTCCCCTCTCCGCACACACTAAAAGTCGCCTATCAGCCATGTTGTCACGAGATTTTGTCTTCATTCAAGAGGCTCCCGTCGGTTGCTTCCCTCGCGGATACTTGCTCGCGTACATGAATATTGCAGCTCACTTAATCCCTAATCCCTTAAATTATGCCTCTGCAATATCTTACACATACTAATTGCAATACAGTTATACGCTAGCACATTGTGTGAGAGACCACCCACCAGGTTATAAAGCCACTCTTTAACCGAGCCGTACGAACAGGCTTGCGTGGCCTAAAGGAGTCTCAAGCCCCGGGGAACACAGTGTCCCCGGGGGGTTAGATTCCCCTGCCCATCGCCTCCTTTAGAAAGATGCCTGCCGCATGTGCCGGAATCCCGCGGCCCTTACCTTTATCTTTTCCTCCTTTCCACATGAGGTGGTAGCTGGCGATCCTTACGGCACCCGCCGGCAATTCGCTTTTGCGCATAAGCTTTACGGACATTCGCTCCCGCTTCGACACCACACCACTCCAACGTCCTTTGCGGAAATAGGGACGTAGCTAGCGTCATCTCTTAACAACCGCCCGCAACCAAAGGCACAACGGGGCTACAATATGGGTAAGCAAGCGATGCCACAGGCATCTCTCTACAGATGATGCAATCAATTTCTAATCTTAAAGGAGTTATCAGGGCTGGTCACTCATCTTGGATATGTCACGTGGTCTCGTGACGTCATACAACCCGCCGACCAATCAGTGCCCAGCCGTGTCAGCTGCCAACTACCACCTACCTCAGGTATTGTGATTTTTTTTGCTCACCCCACCAACGCCTACAGTGTCGCCGCGGGATTTCGTGGAGAAAAGGTCCTTTAAGGCAATAATTTTGTAACCTCAAGTGAAAACTCACTCCTCCCTATCCTCAGGGCTCCAAGCATCCGAAATGCCGTAAAACACGCCCTCCTGTGGTTCCCACATCATCATACCCTCTCTTGCACTGAAGCCGCTATCTTGAGTTGTAGGTAATTGATTACTTGTAATTCGTAGCAGTTTCGTGTATTTTTGTAATCAATTGACTAATTTTTTCAAGCAGTAACGTTTCGGCGAATTCGGTTTTCACTGCATTGATTACCGGTAACCAATTGCATATTTACAAAATAGGTTACAACGGCGAAGCGGCCATGACGAAGTGGCATGCGCCGATTGTTCGTTCGGTCTGACGACGACAGTGCGCATGGCTACCTGGCGTGCTGCGATAACGTAAAGGAATAACCTTTTACCGAAGAACTGAACAGGTCTTACTATGGCTCCATTCCAGAAGCCACGTCTGATGTTCAAGAAAAAAAAAAACTCCTACAAATGATTTTTGAGCAACTCCTGTTAATTTTTGACTACAGGAGTTGCTTTTAGCCTGTAAAAAATTTTGGGGAAGGATAAACTCCGTCGTTGCAGGTATGACGCAATGGTGCTTCACACGCACTGACCAAAGTTTATCACTTCTTTATTTTTCTTTCTCACTTTTTATTCTTTATGCATCGATGTTTAACACGAACCACTGACTTTCCAGTATGAGTAGTTGACACCTTTGAACGCATTTTTCAGTTTTTCAATTATTTCGATTCATTAATAGTTTACACATTCTAAATCATCTTAATTAGTAACACCAAGCATTATCTTACCATTTCAGGCGTTTTGACGCCTTGAACTCCCATTTTCCAGTTTTTCATTTTTATTTTTTTCAATTAATTATTCAATTACACACACTACATTTTCTTAATTAGCGTCATGAAGCATTGGGTTTTCATTCTGAGCATTATGGCACCTTTGAACAGCTTCTTTTCATTTATTTTGTCAAGTATTTGAAAGATTTATTTGATCAATGGCACTCTAAATTTTCTTAATTGGAAACGTCAAGAGTTGGCTTTTCATTTTCAGCATTTTGATAGCTTTGAACTCCTTTTTTTTTCCAGCTTCTCATTTTTAATTATTTAAACTACATGGTAAATATTAACACGCCCTAAAGTTTCCCAATTAGCATCATCCAGCATTAGTTTTTCCTTCTGAGCCCTTTGAAACCTTTGCACGCCTTTTCCATTTTTTCTACTCCTTTAATTTATCAATTATTAGATTAATTAGAGCGATTTAATTAACTCCACCAGTTATCACGTCCAACTCAGTCATTAACGATTAGAACCACTAGGTACCATGATACGTCTTTTTTTTTTTTTTTCTTGTAACGCAGCCCCAATTATTTGCGACATGCGGTGCCCACAACTATTACTATACGACGCCCACGGTTGTAAAGCGCGGCGAGGAGGTTGTGCTACACTCGTGTAGCATCGTTATGGTATACTCCCATAGTTGACTGTACTTATCGGTTCGTTTTTGCTAATGAAATTAGCTCATTATTTTCACTTTATTCTCACAAAAGGCTCTAAAAATTAAACCTATACAACAACAACAAAGGCCAGAAAAAAATGTTTTAAAATTGCATATTTTTACAACCATAAAATTTGAGTGATAAAAATGCTGATAAAAGTGTACTTGCGACAGTTCAGTATCGTTTCATCTATGCACGTGCCATGTTTTACTACACGCAGCATGTACTGCGTGAGTCGTTTCCTGTGCGCACTATGGTTGATGGTATTTCTTGTGCGCGCGTCGGTCGATCGCGCACGGATTCTCGGAGCCGTCGGCAGTGTATAGCGGCCCGGCCGTTCCCGACGTCCAAGCGGACACCCGAAACAGGCAGCAGAGAAGCCAACGCTCGTGCTATAGAGTCAGTTGACCATGAGTGGGCGGATTTACTTTCGCTAGAAAGCTAAAGAACACAACCAAAGCAATCAACGCAACCGTTCACTTTCAAGAACCTCCCATCAGTTCGATCTGCGCCATGCAATCTACCGCTGTCTCATGCATCGAGTTTAAGCACAATGCCATCATCGCGGGCAAAACAAGATGCTGAAAGGGTTCAAATATTTTATTGCATGTGTAAGTAGTTCCTTTTTTTTTTTTTTTTCCACTTCAAATGGGAATATCTTTCTTTCATAGCCGTTTCTTTAACGGCTGTATTTTCACGTCTCGCTCGTAAGGGCTCAACTGCAATCTGCGATCACCACCGCGGCCACCATGGCCGCCGTTTTGCCAACGTTGTCAGGTTAGCACGCCAAAATTTGAGCTAGATTTGGTCCAAAAGTCGCGTGCGAAAGTGCGAAGTGCCATTATGGCTACGAACACGATTAGCAAAGGAGTGGAGAGGGTTTACATGGGAGTTCCGCCGCCGCTTTCGCTGTAGTCTTGCTTGTATTACTGACCAGTGACAACACCGACGGCTTTCCATTCGAACGAGCTGTATAAGCTATCACTTAAATATTTAAAGCAAGCCGCCTTAGCATATTGCAGTTTGAGCGAGTTTGTGCCATGGCAAATAAAGTTCGAAAATAGTAACTCGATAGTAATCGATTACTGTTCTGTAATTACTCAGTTGCTTTTCTGGGGCTGTAACTGTCAACTGTAATCAGTTCGATTTCGAATTTAAGTATTTTTCTGTAACATGTACAAGACAGGCGGCGTCACCTCACCCATGCGATTGTGTGCGTGTGTGTGGACGAACTTAATTAAACCAGCTCACTGGTTCCGAACCGAGCGCCACGAGCTCCATTGATCGGGTGCGCCACGAGCCCAATATACTCCACACGCAAATCGCCGTTTATCAGGCACCCAGAGAACGTATGTCACATTAGACGTGTGTACCATTCGTGGTAACGATAGTCGCGGTAATCCGTAGGGATGAAGTCCCAGAAACAACTTCCATTTTAAAACTTACGCGCGTAAATTTATGCCGTATAGCTTATGCCGCGCAAACCAAGAGGCTCCGCGAATTCAAGCACGAACGTTGCGTTTGAACTGTGTTTGCAACTTCCCGCAATACACAAGCGAAAACTTGTAAGTGCGTGACAATGCCAACATGGAGCTCTGCCTTCGTCGTCTTCAAGTGGGCCGCGCGCTCCCGATTCATCACGTGGCCGCTCCTGCATGCGCACATTTCCAGCCTCGCACACTGTGGAACACGTGTCGTTATTAGGCGCACCACGTGTCGTTGTTGTTGTGGCTGTAGGAAGAAGGAAAATAAAATGCACGGGCATACTACTGGCTCTGTAGCTGAGCCACCTCCGCTGCCTCGTGCGGACAGAAGAGAAAATAGAAAAGAAAGAAAAGGAAGAGGGAGAGAAAGACGCGCGCCGCAAGAACTGCCGTCGTCCACCACCGAAGCAATGACGGCCTACAACAGATAAACATTCTGTGGCAGGCTAGCCCCCTCCGCAAGCGGCGGTGACCTACCTGCCCCAGCCCCATCAGGGGAGTCTCCAGACTCCCATCGGCGTTGCAGGCATGGACACAAAGGCAAGAGCCGGCAAACGCTGAAGCATCTGTAAAGCTGTGTTCACACATTCTCTATCAAAATTCAATAAAGAACCCAAACAGTGCAAATATGCAGCATAGCTGTTCCTGAGTTTAGCGCAATGTGTGACATAACGTAAACATTGGATAATATCTGCCCCTTTCACCTCTTCCTAACGGCTCCCCCGTCGCAGTGGCTGAGTGGTATAGGGCGGTCGGCTAGTACATCAATAAATCAATTAGCTTTTTATTTTGTCTACATTAGAGAAGGAGACAGGAATAAAAGCTCGTAAGCTTGACAGAGGTCCTGCCCCCTTTTTCACATCGGCATTGCATCAGACAAGCGGCAATGAACTCAGCGATACATTATAGCACAAAAGAAGATAACACACCGTGGGAAAAGAAGTAAAAGTACCAACACAAAAATACATGCAGCATCACACACAAGCTTGTTCAGAAAAAAAATTCTTAATAACAGTATTTGAATGCTGGAAAGGTTCAAACATTTCTTTCTTTAATTTATTTAATAGCACTGGCAGCGTATAAGAGATAGATTGTTCTGAGTAATATGCTCTAAGTGTAGGAATTAACCACATTTCTTTATTTCTGGCTTGTAAAATATGGATGTTTTTTGCAAGTTCTGGCAAATTACTAACATAATTTTCATTGCTCCGCGAAGCACATGATCTGGCATGCCCGTGTTAGGTAGAGCATTATATATTGACTCAATATAAGGACCTATACATAAACCCGTGCGGGCGATATCTTTGAGCATAAGAACCACGTGAAAAAGGACAAGGACGAGAGGAGATACGTACAGCACGACTGAACCAATCATGTGGAAGTGTCATCGGCCACCAGCATTCAGATTTCAGAATCTTTGACCATCCTCTTCCAATGACCTCAAGATGGTTCCAGAAGACCAAAGAAGATGACAGGTGAGACTTCTACGTGACTGGTCCAGTCGTTACGATGTACGTATATGCTCTCTCGTCATTTTTTACTTGTTCTCCTCTTCATAATGTGCCAACTGGTCCAGATTTCCGCTCTTCTGCATACTTTTGAACACTTCAGTAGTTTAGCATCTCACACGGATTGCGCCGAAAGAATGAGCCATCGTGTGCACATTGTGATTACGCACGCAGTTAACATACATGCAAAGGAAAATGAATGCCAACGATTACGATAGTCGAGCAACGCGAAATTTGACCTCAGCTCTTGACATCACAGAAATACATGGCGTCTTCGTCGTCAGCGGCATGAACCAGAAGTATCAATCCGTTCTGTCAGTGATAGTGTCCCACACAGTCCACAGTGTCTCCTATGGTGCCTCGATACATGCAGCGCCGCGCGCTACATCGAGGCACCCTATTGTCTCCGGCTGCGCAGCGTCACGTAGCGGCCAATGGGAGAAATTTCAAGAGTATGAACTATATGAACGACAGCGTAATTAAAAGCGCTTTCGCGAAGGTTCTCTGGAGCAATGTATTAACTCTAATAAAGTATACATAAAGAAGGCACGACACAAGTAGGCAAGTATTAGTGCTTCGTTTCGGACTACCACGAAGTGGTATAGTTCCAATCTAGTTGTTCTATATATATGCTATTCGCTATCTCCCTATTTAAGTTAAACTGCTGGATAATTTTCTGAACGTGCAACCGAACTATAGTTAAGAAGGAAAGGGGGGGGGGGGGGCTAAACTTAAGCACTATATGCACCCAATTGGGTGCATATAGTATGTCAGGTTTCTGTTATTTTCATTTCATTTCTCGGTTCTCAAGGTGAAGCACATTATAGAAAGACCGGCGAAATTGGTGATTGAGGGCCTTGATAGCGCATATGCGATTTTGGTGAGTGCTTAACGCACTTTAAGGGTGCAGTGCGGTGAAGGATTATTTTGCGCACGGATGGAAGTTGGTGAGGACATGTCAAGCACAACATTATGTATATTGGCAGCTCAACACGTCGAGTGGTCGGCTGCGGTGATGACGTTGTTCAATAATAGTAATAATAATAATAATAATAATAATAATAATAATAATAATAATAATAATAATAATAATAATAATAATAATAATAATAATAATAATAATAATAATAATAATAATAATAATAATAATAATAATAATAAAAAGCGGTGATGGTATTAGGGTCTAAAGCAGTGGCCGTCGGAGCTGATCTGTTTGCGTCGCCGCGGGATCGGAACAGACTCGCGGTCCATAGAGTGGTTTATTTTATTTCGAGCTCAAAGAAGGCCGGACAACGAAATATCGGCAAATGCGCTGGCTTCTAGTGCTAGCTCACAAAAACACTAGCAAGTTTGTGCCAACGTCTGCCCAGGGAAAAATGGACTTCATCGGAAAGATGCACTGGTGACTCTAGTAGAGCTGAGATATATCAGATGGTACGCGTTTCGCGGTGTTAAAAGCGCGGTATTTTAGTTTCGCGAGAAATTGAGAAATTATTATTAGTTTGGCTGGGCTCAGCGAAAAGCGGACTTCAAGGCGTCGTTCCCGCTGCTGCTGTCGCTATTGTGTCTCGCCAATCAAACTCCTATAGAGAGCAGTTTCATAGGCTCTCGAGCGTCCTATATATGAAGCTGGCCTGGAGCGGTGTCGGCGAATCAGCTGCAAATCGACACATTACCTTGAGACCTCCAATTACTTCCACCCGTTCCAGACCGGCTTCCGCCCTCAGCCTACCTTTTCATATAGGAGGGGGATATGGTAATCAGCCTTCCGTTTGCATCTTGAAAGGTCACTGTAACTGGGAAAATTCAGCAGCCGCATGAAAGCCGCCCCGCCGGCCGCGCTTCTTTCTTTATGAATAAATAAAGCGGCAGCGGCGGCGCACGCCGTAGTCACGACTACTATATTCTGCACTTATTCTTGCCTTGATTTTAGCGACCAATTATTGTATGTTTGTTACTTTTACCTATCTGTAATTTATTTTGCCTTCGCAGTCCTTAAACAAAAACTTTTTTTTTTTTTTTTTTAGGTACAATGCCGTATCGCGGAGTCGTGGAACATCGAGCTTGGCCGGCAAAGGGTCCGATTGTCCCCTCTTTACGTTTATGTTACCCTATGTTGTCGCTGAGAACTCCGCTTTCCCTAGAGGCGAGTCGGTGGAAGGGACCACAGAGCTTTAGGATATATTAGGGCGCTCTATAATGTACACGCGTTGTCCGCTGCCGGCGAGACAGTGCTGACTTCTTGCTCCCCGCTTATATCGTGTGGCGGCCGTGACCGCGCGTGCACTCCATCCACTTAGCGAAGAATTGGTTGGACATGCGCAGTCGTGCTGTATCCGAATGGAACGCATGTACTTACGACAGAAGAAAAAGAGACGCGCGTGTGGGCGAAGCATCGCACAGCCTTAAACACCGAGTTGGCAGGAGTCACTAGGAGCGCGCTCACATTTTATTGTTCGCTGCAGACTAGGCATGTGGTAAACTTGCGAGCGATTTCTCGGCCGATAACATTTTTTTTTTCATGTTCTAATATTGTTTTCAACAAAGAACTGCCACCAGCCAAGAGCATTTAGGAAAAAGCACCACTAAAATAACATGCAAACCTTTTTTTTTTTTTTCATTCCCCCTTCTCTTTCCATTTTTTCCGAACAACTGGGTTGCTTAAATACCGCCCCAAGCGGGCCAACGAACACTGCGCGTCGATTTATTTGAGCAGTCACCGCTCACATCCCGTCTCCTTTTCTCTTTCCTACGTCTCTATTCCAACGCGTTCGGTGTTCGACTCCCCACACGGCATATTGACCGAAGCCAAGTCACTGTATTCGGGTAATGAATGAGGCGGCGCCACAAAAAGTCGGTTGGAGCGCGGTTGTGGGTCTCTCTTTCACTCCTAACCTTCGCCCTCTCCTTCGACTCCCTTTTCTCTGCGCCAGGCTTTATCCCAGAACCACAGCGACCGCATCGTTCAGCAGCGGTGTATTCCGCGTCGTCGCGGTCGCCACTGCGCTCGCAAACAAAGGCTAAAAAGGAGCAAAAAACGACGTAACGTCCTTTATTCTCAGCGCATAAAAGGTGGTTCGTGTCGCGATCTCGCGGCAGGCTATGCGACGAACAAAAAAAAAAAAATGCATGACGAGAAAAGGGGGCCGGGGTCACAGACTTTGGCTACGTATAGCGTGCAACAAGGCAGACTAAAGATGTACAGGCCCAGGACGTCGGTGCGATCTAACAGACCGCAAAACCACTCTGTCACCTTCCGAGTCGCCGCCACGGGGCGCTGCTCGACACACAGCTTCGCAGCTTCATTCACGCGCGTGCTCTCTCTGCGCAGCTTTATAGTATACTATAAGGCCCCAAAAACGAGCACCCTGTGCTTCATCGTAACACCCACACCTCGTCGGCATCACCCTCCTCCTCTCGGGCTTTCTGGCTGTCCCAGTACTCCCATGCTGCCTTTTGGCCGCCATTTCTATTCCTCTTTTTTTTTTCTTTTTTTTTTTTTTGTACCTTCACTACTCTTACTGTTTCCCCTTTCCCGCGGACAGTCTCACGGTTGATATTTTCGTCGGTGTTATATTTTTTCTTTGCAGCATCTGATTCGACTACTTCAGCGAGGCACAGTCGCTTTCTGGAGTTCCTCCTCCTGGCGGTGCGTCGTATTTTGCTTCGTACACATCGTCTTGTTATTCGTTTATTCCGCTTGGCACCACGGCCTTAGCCTTCAGATAAAGAAAAATGAAGTGCTGAATAAATAGAAAAGCGGAACAGCGGCTGCGTGCCGCTTTTTAAGCCTTGCGGCTTCCGTGTTGCCTTGTATGGTCTCAAGAACCACATCCAGTTTTTTTTTTCTTTTTTCCTTTTTTTTTTTACTGTAGTTTGGGGAAAGTGTACATTTCTTGAGTATTCTTTTTGCCTATAGGACGCAGCTGAAAAAAAAAAAGATAAATAAATAAGGTACAATGCTATCTCATGGAAGGGAAATGTTTCTACTGGTGGAAACTGGCTTATACACCGTTGTCATTTCCTAATGTGGTGCTCTATTACCGAACTCAAGCGTTTTACATCAAAACCATCCTTTAACATTTTTGCTTCACTTGCCCACACACGCACGCACGCACGCACGCGCGCACACACACACACGCACACACATACACATTTCCTGAGAATCTCGCCTCCATGACTGCCGTCTTCAATCCCTTTCCGCTCACTTTTCTTTCCCTTGCACTTCGCCCTATATGCAACTCCAGAAGCTCAGCGCCACAATGCGATCACGAACGCACATGCAAATAAGCAAACACACTCAGGCACACTGGAGAAATCACTCGTTTCGCCTCTCCGACCATCTCGCCAAAGGCAGAAGCAGCAGCCGCAGGCGGTGGCGGCGTCGCTTTAGAGCAGAGTCAACCGACCGCAAACCCGTGGCGGCTGCCTCCGCTATTTGTCCTCGCCCCGTGTTCGCACAGAAGCGGTGCCGCTTAAGAGGTTTTTACGCATTTTCTCCCCGCCTCTCGGGCCGATGTTTCACTCTTTTGCCGCGCACCACGTATATATCGCCGTCGCATCGCCTCAAGGCGCTATTCTCGACGACCCTCGGCGTGCCCCGCCTGTCGCCCCGAACGGAGAGTGCGTATATACGGAACCTAGCCGCGCACATATACCAGTATACGTCTCTATAGTCGCGGCGGCTTCCTTTCACTCAGATGGGTGGTTTAAAGAAGGCTGCTAAGCGACTGCGCACGCACACCACTCTGGCGATGCGTCGGGCTCTAATGGCGGGGCGCGCACAAAGGCGTCAATTGTGCGGCGCAGTGGTCGCGGTGGCGAAGCTTCCTTTTTTTCCCTGCGCCGCCGCCGTATGCAGCCCTGCCGGTCGCTTTCTTTTTGGTGAACCGAACGCGTTATATGGCGAACGAAAGAGCGCAAAGCGATCTGGCGGAACTGTGAGCAGGGGCCCGATGTAAAGGCATTGCTGTGTGCGTGGGTCACCCTGCTTTATTGGAGTAGCTGTTGTTGTTGTCGCTCTCTTTAGACGGCGGCGGCCCGAAAAGGAAGGAAGTGGTCTGCTACTGCTGCCCAGCGCGACGACCTCGGGATCGCAGGAGCGGGGTTCGGTGGCATTTGTGAAGAGCAAGGAGGGGGGAGCAGGCGGAAGACTGGCAAACTTCGGCAGGGAGCGGGGGAGGCTGTATCGAGTTAATTCGGAAACCCTCGGGGGTGCCCCCGCTTAGCTGTGTCTATCCCTACTCACTCCATACCTTCCGCCGGGCATGCAGTTGCAGGCATGGCTTTGGGTCGCACTTAACGAGCGGAGTTTAAGAGGGGTTGTATAGGTGAGGAGTGCTAGCCTGGACGAACACTTTTATTGCGAGACGAAATACCCTCTTTGTATCCGTCAGCGAAAGCCGAGGACACAATAAAAGCCCATTCGAGAAGTGCGCTTATATACGTCACAAACACTGCTTTCTGCGGTTTAAATTGACGCCTCTGAGCAGCATTTCATGACTCTTGAGCGGAAGCCTTATAAGATGGGCTAACTTCGGTCATCACACCTTATAACAACTCAGCCAGTGTAACAAAATTCTTCCCTTGAAGGGATATCTTTGGTTTTGGAATGAGTTCGTCCAGTGACATAATGAATGCTTTAGATGGCCAAATATTGGCCGGGTATATATGCACGAAGTATATTAACTGGTGAGGCACGTCGTCGCTCTTTTAGAAAACGACGTGATGGACGGCCTGGCAGGGAACGGTTTCGCCAACGAGTTAGCCGCACACCACTGGCGTCTATAATGGGAGGGCCGCCTGGCGCTGAGTTGGCTATACCATCAACGATGGCTACCACGTAAAGCGGCGCTTTCAGCCCGAGCAGGTGCCACCATGCAGGGGCTTCATGCATCGTAGTGGCGGGCACGCGAGGCGGACCTTACCTATTTTAATGCAGAATCCTTACTAGCCACATTTTAAGGCTCCTTCGAGGAATCACTTGAAAAAAAAGTGAGAAACTAGGCTCAACATAGCAGGGCTGAACGAAGCAAATTTTAGCTAACTATAGGGCTAAATTTTGCTTCTAAATGTATATTCTTGTTTATACAAGCTAAACCAGCGAATAATTCTTTGAGCGATTAAATGTACTGTGTATAATAATAGCACTCTTAGCACCGTTGGCTGCGGCTAGTTTTGTATCAGTAACATATCAAACCTATTGAACAATCCATGAATAATTTTACAGCGAATATAAACCCTCATGCCGGACCAATATCGCTTTTTGTATAGGGCATATATGAGCAAGTGAATCCAACTATATATGATCCATGGGGATAAGCATATGTCCCACACTGCATGTACGCACTTCCACATGTATGAACTCACCGATCTGGTTTGTGAGCTCAACCGCATAAACCTGTCCTGGATCACGAATGGGTCAATCGTCATATTATGCCAAATATGTACATCGTCTGGACGTCTATATGTGAATAATAAAGTAACTTGTGAGCATACATGGCAAAATTACTTTTGAAAAGGAATTAAATTACATTACTAATTACTTTGCTGAAGATCGCAGAAAAGTAATTAAATTACATTACTCATTACTGCTCCCCAAAAAGTAATGAAATTGCATTACAATTACTTCTACTCAGTGATTCAATTACTTTGAAATTACTTTCTAGTTTCCATAGATGCAAAAACCAAGTAAAGCTATTAAACAAAACAACAACTTGTTCTCCAGAGTATTCTAGTTGACTATAGTTCTGCTCAATTCTGTCTCCTTTTGCCAATCCGTTACGCTGGCTTCGGATTGCAGCACATCGTTCCTGCTTTCGCGCACTCTACTTTGTTCTCTATCGAAGGAGTGATGGCGCACTTTAGTAAAAGTAATTTCCAGAGGAATTAATTACTTTGCTGCGAAATTACCAAACCGAAAAAGTAATTCATTACATTACTAAATTACCAAACCGAAAAAGTAATTCATTACATTACAAATTACCGAGAAAAGTAATTAAATTACAGTAATTTCATTACTGTAATCCAATTACTGCCATGTCTGCTTGTGAGCGTGTATCCTTGAGCAGCAATAACTGGCGGGATAAATTACAAAATTCGCTTGCGCACAATCAAGTGCAAACCTGAACTTGATTTCTCAAGTTGCTGCACTGCTCGAAACACAGGAAAAACATAAAGAAGGCCAAGCTTTTTTACCGAATTCTCAGCAAGCCACGAAAAATGGCTTCGTTCTTTTTGTAGCCTATACGAAGAGGACTCGCAGAGTTCTTGGCCAAGCAAAAACAAGCCAATCTTGGCACAATTCTGAACCGCGCATGTGTGCATATACTTAAAACGAGCGTGCAATTTTTCACTGTGTTCTGCCACCTCAGGTAATTAAAAAGCAGCTGATAAAAATCGAATTGTTGATTCATTGATGCAACATAATTTCGCGAAAGGTGTCATTCGCACAATCTGCAATGAAACAGGTTAGAAAGCAGCCCTGAGGAAGTGAATAAATTCAAATTCTGAGTGTGGAAACAAGACGGAGGCACTAGAAGAATGTTCCCCGATTTCTTCCACGCATCATGATATGGCCATTACCTTTGAAGGCGCGTTTATAGGAACCTGATTTGATCAACCAAGTGTATCTGTATAAAAATAAAATTTCGCAGACTTGCTTTTTGGAAAACATTGGTAATGCGAAAAATATTATACTTGTTCATTTACACACACTTGTACGCATTAAATCATGTGCTGCCTTCGCGTGCACAACGACCACCTGGCACGGTACAACATGTAGGAAGCTGAACGAGCAATGAGCGGCAAACGAGCGTTGAAAAGAAAACGAAAGGAACGTGTCACCCGTTTTCCTCATCCCCGAGCCACGAATGCTTTTCCCACACACATGTGTCCCCTTTATACTTTTCCATAAACACTTCCGCTCCTCTTATCGGGCGGAGATATCGAGTGAGATTTTAATAGCGAAAGCTGGCGGCAGGGAGCGAGGACCCCGTTCGGGAAGAAAGGGGCTTTCGGCGCCTTGTGAATTGCGCAGCCGGGGAGATATCTCGATAACGGGAGCGGGCACGTGCACGATGAAATTTACCGCTCGCAATGGGGAGGGCCCCGTATTTATGCTGTATTTTCCAATGCGGCGCCGCTCTCCCGTTCGGCACCCTCTGGTCTCCCAGGATTCCATGTTCTCGCTGCGGTGAGACGTCCGTTTGTATTTGTCTTTCATTTTGCTATTACCGAAACGCTATAGGGCGAACTGAAATGCGGTATAGATAACGCGAGGCCCACAGGGTGAACAGCGGCTTCCGCTGCGCTTTTTCAGCAGAGCAGGGCTTCGCAGTTGGAGTATATACAGTATGCATGGTATTCGAATTACAAAAGAAAATTAATCACTAAAGTGTTATCGTTCGCGAAGGCGCTGAACTATAAAGAGAATAGACTACAATGGTAATGAATCGGGCAGCAGAGGCGATCTCTACTCTGGGAATAACTAAAAACAGCATTTAGTTTCAAAAGGCACCAAGTTTATTACGGAAAATAATGAGTTTTAATGGCGAGTACTAGAGCACCTCTGCAACACATCTATGCCAGTACAAGCTCAACACGAATACGTTGTAGTCTATAGTTCCTTTCAGTAAAAATGGTTGGTGTAGGCTTGGTTTCGCTTATGAGGTTTAACGTCCGAAAGAGAGTCAGGCCATGAAAGACGCCGTAGTGGAGGACTCCGGAAATTTCGACCACTTGGGGTTCTTTAAAGTGCACTGATATCGCACAGCACACGGGCGCCTTGCTTTTCGCCCGCATCGAAAAGCGGCCGCCGCGGACCGGATTAAGCCTCACATCCTTAGGCACAGCATTGTCGTGCGCCATGACGACTACGCCACCGCGGCGGGGCCAACAAAAAATGTTTTTTTCGAAGTAGTTAGCCGCCATGCACAAACTCTGAAGTATTATACTTGGCTAGGAAAAGACAGGCTGAAAAGCGAAAAACGAAATAAATAATTAACTTATTCAGGCACAGATGTTCTGTATGCGTATGTGAAAAAGTATTAAATATTACGTTTTCCCCAGGTCCGCTGGCAATGCAGGCTCGGTTGAGCGACGAGGTGCAAAGCGTGCTCTCGACCGCGCGCGCATGGGTAATGCGGAAGACAAACTGGGACATGCGGCACCGCGCGGTTCAATCAGCTGAGTTCGCACCCGAGCTTGCAGCGCATTCGAGGCCGCATAGCGTCGTCGCCCGGCTGCTTCTGCTAGCGAGGCGTTCGCGTGCGAGCAGCGCCTTTGCGCAGACGTGCGCGAAAGTGCGAATTGCGCGCCTCTAGTTGCGCGAAGGGAGAAAGCGCGCGCTTTTCTGTTTGCACAGCGAGCCGTGCGACGCAGCGAGATTTGCGCGCTGACGTCCTCACTTTTTGAAACAACTGACTGAGAGAAGGACAGCTTTTCGCTGGAGGGGAGGGGGTATATACTGGGCAGATGTATAGAAAGGGGAGGGCGGAACGAGAAGAAACTAGAGTACACACTCTTGAGGGGTGCGTGAAGAGGCCGGGGGCGTTTTTACACAGTGTGCGTTTTTATACGAGGCGGGTTTGTGCGTGTGCCTATTGTTCAAAGCTATCGAACGATTTTGTCTTGGACTGCGGCATCGCATATGCGTCTGTCAATTCTTTCGTATTATCCGTAAAATGTACGAATTTGGATTTGCATGACGCTTCTGCGAATGCTACTTAATGGTTACAAAAATATTCTGAAATTCTACGACACGACACCGTAGATGCTGATGCACTGCGCCGCCACGCGAGGACAATGTGTACCCTCCCTATAAAATCAGCAGCAGCAACTTCAACATTGCATTGATTTGTATGCTATAGAACCTTCCCAGTCCCAGGCAAGTGCCATAAATTTCTCCCGAAAACTTCAAAGATGTCACTTGCAGCAGATGCGCACAAGATGTCCGCCATCATTTACATGGTATGGAACTGCAGAGACCATTCAAATCAACATAACACTCCAGCACTCAGCCAGGCGGTGTGAGAGGCGAAGATGGCCCACACAGGCCTCTGAGCAGAGCATGCTGCTCACCATGGACCCGGGAGGCAGCCCATAAGCCATTGGAATCTGAATAAGGACGACCGTGCGCGCAATTCCCGAAACCCGATCAAGTTGATTATATTGTTTATCCAAGGGGTCAGGGTCTAAATAAAAATAAATTTCTAACCATTGCTGCAAACATTTCACAGTATGCCTATCGTCATGTCTGTCACCTTTCCCAGGAGTTTCTTTGCGTGTTAGGCCATTTGTGCTGCCTCGCTTTGTTATGCGAGGACTCCCGCGTCCGACGTAGTGAGACCACAAGCTTCATAGTCTCATCGCAATGCGATCGCGTGCTGTGAGCCTAGAAAATATCTACAAGAAGTTTTTAATAGTACAGGGTCTTCCTGGAATCCTGATTCGTGTAAGAAAGAGGACAAATACTGATTCTAAATCATGTTTATGATTTATAATGTTCACGTTAACTACTTTGGCAGCAGAACGATGTATACCAATACACGAAAGGTTTTGTCGAGAACCGCGTTTTTTGTCACATATATTCTTTGTGAGCGCAGTATTTATTCATTTCTTCAGCGGGAGAAAGTAATCCTCTGCTCTTAAACCCGTGGGCAGACAAAGCCTCTTTTGTGGGATTCGGAGGGTGAGCTCCAGTAAAACCTTGACCGTCGTTTTTTGCGTGAAGAGCCAAGGAAGAAAGAGCTTTCATTGCATGTTTTTATTGCTCTCGCAGCTCGCCGCACCGTGAGGGGAAAACGCTTGAAATAGAATTTAAAAACGTACGCGATTTCGGGTCGATTCCTGCATGAAGTATTCAATGAGAACTGTACACAATAATAGATTCCCAACCAGGGTTCTACTCTTGAAATTTTCAAGAAACCTGTTTTTATTCTAATTTATATCACCTATTCTTACTTATAAAAAGCGGAAATTTAGCGCGCGGTTCGGTATACGCGCGGCACTGACCATTTTGTTCGCCGCAGTGATAAGTACGGTTTATTCAGCTCCAAGATACCAAATGTGCCACAGAAAACTAGCGTTAAATGTTGTAACATACTGCTTTAGGTGCCCCCCTCCCCCCCTGGCTCCTATTATACAGCTGCAATGAAAAAGATTGCAGAGAAGACCCTATATACCAACGGTATGTGTTTTCAACGCCAATGGTTGTGTTTCTCACGATCTTGACCTCTGAAGACTCGAGTCTTATCTCGCATATATACTCAGCCATGAAAAACAGAAATATTGATTAACTGTTGCAAGTGAAACTTGAGGCAAAAATTTATCGGTTATCATCGTTCTTGTATCTCCTCTTGAGTAAAAAAAAAAAATAAATAAAGAGAGAGAGAGAGAGAGAGAGAGAGAGAGAGAGAGAGAGAGAGAGAGAGAGAGAGAGAGAGAGAGAGAAAGATCACAGGCAGAAATTCCTTATATCTGTCTTGCCAAGGATTACATCCCAAGACGTCATGTTCTAAGTGAAACTTGAAGCATACATTTATCGGTTATTATCGTGCTTGTATCTCTTCTTGGGTAAAAAAAAAAAAAAAAAAAAAGAGAGAGAGAGAGAGAGAAGGGGAAAGTCTTAGGCAGGAATTCCTTGTCTTGCCTACTTGTCTGTGTTACCAATGATTACATCCCAAGAAGTCACATGCATTGCCTCTCTCTGATCATAGAAGTTTGATCAACGTAAAACGTAGTTGCGTACTAGAACACAATAGGGAAGCTTTTGTACATTTGTCCTTTTTGCCAATGAGTATAGAGCAGAATCCAACGAGATTGAAGCATCAAACGAGAGCCAGTGTGCTTTTTAAGACTAATTAGCGAACTACAAATCACCCCTTGCCCGCAGGCGACCGCCCGATCGAATAATAGCGATCGGTTTCAACTCTGCATGCATCGCACGGGACACCTGAAGAGTTGCTTTTATGAGCACAGGGAAAAGATGAAGAAGAAATAGAAGACAAAGAGAGCGAGCCTAAGGATCCGCAGGAGGTTAAGAGGGAGACAGAAAGAAAGAATTTAAAAAGAATAAGGGAGAGAAACGTGAAGCGATAGCGTGGTGAGCCCCACCGATCTCGATCCCTACAGAGCCGTGGCAGCCGCAGAATCAATTGGATACGGCTCCCCTAACTAGGAGCTCGTTAAAAAGTTCCTCCCTCGCAGTGGCCGCCCGCGATACACGCGCTGCGCGATGCAGCTAGCAGAGCTGAGCCTCCCTGGAAAGGGAGACAGAGGCGGTGGCGGCGGCCAGCGCGTTTTATTTGGGGAGTGTTCTAGCGGTGCCGGCTTTATTAACTAGCATTGTGCGCACAACGGGCCGCTTCCCCCCTTCACCTCCCCTTGCCCGTTCCGAGCTTGGCGTCGGTGCAAAGCGTAAAAGATCGGCCGGATTAGTGCTGCTTCGCTGTGCTGCTCAGGCGCGCGCGGCCGACGCGAGCAGCCAGGGACAATGGCCGCGCGGCGCTCTGGAGGAGGGAGGAGCGGTGGGGGAGGAGAAGCCCTCACGGTGCACGCAGGAGAAGCACCATCCTCCTCCACCCGCTATCACCACTGCTTTTGCTGCTAGGACGGCAACAGCGGCAGCAGCAGTGACAGCCGTGCTAGCGAATAGCAAAAGTGGAGGTTGCTGCTACTGCTGCCGTCGCTGGCCGTTTGGTTCCACATCTGGCCCTGCTTCACTCCGCGCCCCTCAACCACCGAGCCCGGCACAGTCGTGCGACTATGGGTTGGAGCGCGCGATCGCCTTTCGCGCAATGCGGGATAGAAGCGTGCAAGCCGCACTGTTCGCAGGACACCATTTGCCACTGCTGCTTCCTGTCATTTCTGGTCCCGTCTTCTCTATATATTCCCTCCTATCCTTTAATCTGACTATACTAATCAGTTCGTCGAGATTAGTGCTTTGAGCACGTCTTGCTACGCTGGCTAAACAAATGCGCGAGCTGAGAAAGAGGCCTCAGAAAAAGGCCAGCAAGACGAAAACGGTAGTGAGAAAGGAAGCCCAGGGAAATGAACATCGTCACAACTCACTACTCTCATGACCTACTCATTTTGTTTTTTAATCAGAACTTCATGTGTCGCGGCGGTATAGCATACATGCTAGAGGCGAGTGCCCAGCAAGAGCCTGAAATGGAGTGAGTGCGGCCGGGTATTTTCTGCAGCCAGGAGCGAGAAGGTATAGCGATTAGCGACAGTCAGCCGTACATGAGAAGCTGGTACTGTACATGGGACAGAAGCTGGTTCACGTCCGTTTCGGTCCATTTCAATCACAGCAATCAGTCTCGCTTCACCTCCTTTCTGACACTTATTGGCATGAACATAAGCTCAATTACGTGCACTGCGGGATAATAGTTCCTCCCTCTGATACAAAGTAAGTCCTGGCTTGCGCCACTCATGATCGCACTAAATTAACCAATTTCCTACTCTCATTACCAGACATAATCTATACCACCATTGTTACGTTTATCTTGCATTGGAATCCATTTTGTTGGCCTAACGGGCTATTTGCTGTTTGTTGTCGCTTACCTGTTTGCGAAGTATTTTTATTTATTTTCTTTTTTTACATTTTTAACTCGAGCGCATTCCTTGATTCCCTGTCTAATTTCAACCTTACTGTAAGCCTCTGAGCTCCGGCCCCGTAGGATGCAGCTGTTATATATACATTTAAATTTCGCTTCAAGTATGTACGGTAAGAGTCTTTGTATAGGCGACAGCGGCTGCCACATGACAGAAAAAGGAAAAGATAACCAGACAGCCTACAAAAGTTTCGCTATTTCAATCCGATCTGTCTCGCTCCTCTACTCCTCGTTTATTACGTTCTGCAGGGGGGTAGGGGGGGGGGGGGGGGGGGGGGGGAGGCAAGCATGAGCTCAATTTCAGCCAAGCCGCGAGACGCTGTTATGTATACGTTCTCGGTTCGGGTTGACGCGACCGCGAGCGCGCATGAAGCTGGGGGAAACAGAGGTCGGGTTGTGGGTGCGGAGTGGAGAGCGAGGTTCATTGTGAATGCGTCGTCAGCTTCCACACTCGCGAGCACGCTGGTTGACGGGGCTTGACGACGGATTCATTACGTTATTGTGCCCCTCATTAGAAAATCCCCTGCTTCGTGACTGCCCGTGACGCCTTCTTTCTCTCATACTTTCTTTTAAAGTCTGAATATACTGCGTTCTATCAAGCCCCTGCATTCGCCGCCTCGTCAATCTAGCGATTTGTTACGCGCCAACTGCAGCTGGCGCGTTCGGATGGATAGGGATCATTCGTTATATTATTTTATATTATTTTATGTTATGTTATCGTTTTGTTCCAACTTTTGGCAGCTGGACAAGTAACACATGTGGTCACGCGTACTGAAGTTAGGCTTTGTCGTGACGCTTTTCTTTGCATTGAAAAAGACCAGAAAGTTTATCACGCCCGATTCCAAAGCAATTCCATTTCGAATCAAGATATTGTCTCGACCGCAACATCTGCAGGAATACAATGCAGTACATATCAAGCCTATATAACAGTATAGTATTTGACGCGGCATAGAAGGCGCAGACGGGTGCGGTATAGTTTATTAATGAGTTATGAGGCGCTCAAGAAATAACTCTGAAACGCAGTACTACGAATGTATAGAAGACGAAGTACATAACAGGAATATGTGTGTCAACTTTTTCCCGGTAGACCAATGCGAGTTCATGTTTCTGGTTTTAATGCGTTATACACCGGTACAGGCCAATAAGATGACCGCCAGAGATCAATATGAGAGGCATTGGTGCTGCCCTGTACCTCATGATGATGATGATGATGATGATGATGATGATGATGATGATGATGATGATGATGATAGTGATAGTGATAACCGGATTATAGGTGAGCCACAGGAAACGGCATACCCATCGATGCCGCCGGTATACATAGACTATCCTGTTATAGCCAGGCCCAAATCCCTTTACCTTCTTCGTGGATCAATAAAATCCGAATAGCACGTTTTAATTTTTTTTTACTTTATTTTAATTTCTTCTTACCCACTGCAGGAAGGACAACAGCAACTGAAGCTGAAAATGCGAAATAAGGCCAAGCAATCGATAGTTCAGAGCAGGCAGCTGTGTGTTAAATCAGTTGCTTGGCTCTCAGTGCGTATACGCATCCATTCGAGGGGTCTCTTGCAGACAAAATCAGCTGTTTGAAATTTTGACACGATGAGGTTAAAGGCCCAGTTCTGTAGAAACCCGGCGTTGTCGACGATTTCCCGAAAAAATAGTTGTGTTTTAACTCTGGTTCAACCTATAGTTGAATTGCGATAGCAAAGGCGGAAGCTTCTTTTGCCTGCTACATTATTCCCCTACCACGCCCTATCAGGTGCTACACTATTGGGGCCACACAGCCCATATATAAATGAGAAAGGTTCAATGCTGCTGAACCGAATGTGGAGAGAAAGCATTAGCTGCGGGTGAACGAGCTTTCTTCGTCGCCTTCTTCTTCTTTGTCTTTTTCGTCTTCATCTTCTTCGTCTTCTTCGCAGCTGTTCAAGGTGAAACGTGGCCCTTCTCGGGACTATGCGACGGGCCGAAACCTGGCGTAGTATTGCTATCGCAATACAAATAACGGCCATATATCTTTGGCGGGTGGTAGTTGGCAGGTGACATGGCTAAGTGCTGATTGGTCGGCTAGCTGTGTGACGTCACGAGACCACAAGACATGGCAGGAGCTGCCAACTCGGGCTTTGAAATGGGTGGGTGAGGCTGGAATCGAACCTTTACTCTTAGAGGCGGATCTGAAGAGTCGCACAATTTCTTTTAAATTTCACATCCATATAAACACAACTGAGAGTACAACTGAGTACGTTGTTTGTGTTGTTCTTTACAGGTCTATTTTATATTTAATGAGGTGAACGATGATGTGAAATGATTAACTTGGGGCTTTTCACGCGCTGCAGCGCCCAGGGATCGAGCAGCTATGCGTATACAAATACGAGTAAGCCATATAGTGGCGAATTGCGGTTGCATCTGAACGCCCGCTATTCTGTAACGTACTCTAGAACATCAGCAAACTGACGTTATAGAAATTCTTCTGCACGGAAAAGCTGCTGTTTGCGGTTGAAAAGAACCACAGCACGGCCACGCCAAGCGCAAGAACAGAAGGTAATGTATAAACAAAGCGAGTCTCTGGACAAACTATGCAACATTCTCGGACACGGAACCTAAAGAAGTCGCTGCGCGCTTAGTCTGAGTATACTACCAGACCAAAAAGAAAATAAATATATCAGGAAACAGAAAACCGTGACTGCGACACAGAAATCCGGAAGAAAGCCTTGACACGATTCCCACAAATGGCTCACCGCCGCCGCTACCGCATCCACAAACGAGAGCATTATACGCTCTTCCCAAACTCTTCAGAGGCGGTGGGGAAGAAGGGCTGATAGCTCTCAGAGAAAGGAAGCAGAAGGAGGAGGCACGAAGTAAGGAGGGCGTAGTGGTGAAGAAGAAAGCGGGGAGGTCGCAGAGTGATCACAACAGACAGCAGCCGCCAGGAACACGAAATCCTTCAATAAGTCACGGAGTCGTTAACTGTCCCTCTCCTTTCTCTCATTATCCCCTTCCCTCTGTTTCGCTTTGCTCTCCTTCCTTCTCGATGCAACGTACACGGAGAAGTGTGGGGGAGAGAAAAAGTCCCGTTGACCGGCCCTCTCCCGTCATTAGGGTCGGCCCGCTCGTCGTAGACACGGACGCGCTCATTAATTTCACGCCGAGCCACGCTCCGTCTGGGGACTGTCGGTATCCGCCGAGCGGGAAGAGAAGCTGCCGCCGGCTCGAGAGAAGAGGCGTGGATCGCAGGAGAAGGCTGCCCGACGCGGCCGAGGGTAATGGGGAAAAGTAGTGGGAGACTGCAGGGGAGTGGAACTGAACAGAGAAAATAGTAGAATGATATAGGTAACGCGGTCGACGCGGTATACGGTGTATGGCGAGTTTACAGACCTAATCGCGACTCTCTGAATACACTGCGACTGCTGCGCGCTATGTATACGCTGCGCTGCGGAAGTTGACATCCGAATGCAGCACTGCTCGGTCGAAAAAAGAAGTGCTCCGGTGTACTTTCATCACCATCTGAGATACCTAGTTTGGGGTTAGTTTGGCTCCGATCGTGTATAATGCTCATTAGTGGAACCTATTTAAGGGAAACGCCCAAGGTCGAGAAAATTGTTGATAAATTCTGCCTAGCCCTATATATCTGTAGCCGTGCGGGCTATAGATTAAGGCTAGTTCACATGTGAGCGAGTGAGCGAACTCAGAGGAATAAAGTGTTTTTCTCTCTCTTCTAAGCGGCGAGCGACAGCGACACAGCGAACTATTTCTAACGTGTTGGAAGTTGGAACTGCGTCGCTCTGGCCGCTCGAGCCGCCGCGACAACTCGAAACACGTGTTTCCGTCGCCACGACCGAAATCGCTAGCGTTTTAGCTTACATGTGAAACAGGCTTTAGACGGTGTAGCGCGACTGGCTGCGCCCGACAGGTGGTGCAAGGTCGCAGGTTCGATCCCCGTGACAAGGCGAATTTCTGATTGTTTGTATGGACAGTAACGAATAATTACGACTTTATTATTTTAATAGCCGTTGGAAGTTAACCAGAACTGACGCCACAAGGAGAAGCCAGCACAATTTAAACGGGTCGCTTTGCCTGTGCGATTAAGAACATGTGTCCCGCTGAAAGTGACTGGAGAAGACTTCCTGTTTAAGGCCTGTTTACCCTGGCGATTCCCTTTTATGAGCATACATGAAGTCCAGAAAAAGGGAAGGGGGGATTTTCGGGGCAAAATACGACACTTCGTCTCGACTGGTGAAGACAGCTAAGTCATGATCAACATAGAGAAATTCCTGCCTTTTGAGGCTTTTTTTAATTCTTACAACGCACAAGACAAACTCGCTCGTAGTCAAGCACGCAAAACATTGCAAGCGTGCGATGAAGCAACTCATTAGTGCTTAATACAAGATTCTTTAACGTCATTTTTCGAGAAGTTTGACGCATATACATGCTGTTCACAACTATAAACACCTCCGCTATGCAAAATTTCTGGCAGATATGCAGCCATGCATCGCTTCGCTCATTTTGAGGGCACGTACTGTGCGCAAAAATTTGTGTACAATAGTAGTGACGGTGTTGTCAGACGTCTCATAGCAAACAGTGTGCAAACTCAGTGAATTACTGTTTGAAACGAAATGTTACGTATACCGTGAATTCAAATCCTGCGCACAGCTGTACAGGCGCGCAGTTGACGAGTTCTACCTGGGCTTTTAAGAGGCAAAGGCGTTAAATGAGAGAAAATATTACTTGCACAGCTTGAACTATATATATGCCGTGAGGAGCAACTGCCCAATGGCGGATGCTGTCCAGATCAGAGGTGTACGCGGTTGCAGAGGGACCTCATCCTTCATTCAAGCGCACTCGGTGGCTGCAGGACTGACATGGGGATTATGAAGCAATGGGGAACAACTTGTCCTGTCGATCTGCTCTCCTTCTTTTACGGCGGATTTAGATTACGGAAGAAAGGGCAGAAGAAAACTGCGTATGCGTTGCCCTTAGTGACATGCAAGGAGTGAGGAATCATGTGAACATAGCGGAAAACAGAACTTATGCAAAGCGTTAATCCTGCGAGACATTCCTGGTTGCAGAAAAGATTGCATAACGTGTGCACCAGTTTGTTGCAAGATGTTTGTAACACTTAACCCCCCCAACAAACACACACGCACACACACACACACACATATATATATATATATATATATATATATATATATATATATATATATATATATATATATATATATATATATATATATATATATATATATATATATATATATATATATATATATATATATATATATATATACATATATGATATAAGTTAACCTACTGGCTATTTGTTGTGCTTCACCCGCCACGGCGGCTCCGCAGTAATGGCGTTCAGCTGCTGAGCTCAATGTCGTGCACGGGATCGACTTCCGGCCGCGGTCGTCGCATTTTGTCATCAGCTAGGCTTAACAGAAAACGTTCTCGCGCTGTACGACGCCGATCAACGTCAGGTATTCACAATTCATCATTAGTGATCCACTAAAGCGTCTCTCGTATTTCATGTGCACTTCTGTGACGTTAAACTTCACGTATCACATATAGCCAGTCACATGCGCATTCCATTTACCGCCCAAAGCGTTTCTTTTGTTTTGCTTTCCGTTTCAAGCAAAATCGTCCTCATGCTGAACTCGCATCTGATAGCGGGGATATCACGGTAGCGGGTATCGCCCCTGCTTTGGTCATGGACTGCTACCCACTGTTTTTCCAGCATGCATCATAATGAGGAAACAATGCCCAGCAGAACAATGTTGGCTAGACAGACAATAAGCTGGCAGTTCTACCGGTGCAAAGTAGTATACCTAAGGAACAATAACATGGCGTACAGCCTGGCTGCAATTATGTGCAACGAAAATAAGAAAGAAGACCAACAGCGTTTACAGCAGAAAAGAAGTTAAATTCCGAGGAACAGACTTCAATCGCTGCCGCTTGCAACGCCGGCTGCTCCACGTCAGCAGGACAGCGAGTGAATCGAGTGAATGGAAGGAAGGAGGCGGAAATTCGCTTTTTGCCAGAAACAAAAGACAGAGAAAAAGCACGATGAAAGGGCTGGAAGCAATAGCAGAAGCCCAATATAGGATTTTGTCGCCGCACAAAGGAGAAAACGCTGTAGGCCCCACTGAGAGCCAGTAAACCAGGCATAGGGGGAGGGAGGGGTGTAAAAAGCAAGATGGGAGGGGATCTAAAGCGCAAACAAAGAGGCGCTAGAGCAGCAAGCGGTGGTAGAAGAGGCCCCTGGTCGCGCTCAAAAATAACCAGGGACGAAAAGCCGTCGCAGGAGTCAAAATGAAACCCACAAAGCAGAGAGTGAGAGACTGCTCAAAACAAAAGGGTGTCGGAAAGAAAAAAAAATCCAGCCAGTGAAGGAAGGCTGAAGGGAGCGGTGGTGTTGGTAAAGACGAAGAGGAAGGGGCAGATAAACTGAGAGGTAGGAAAGGCCATGTGGTGTCGATGGACGACAAGAAGGAATAGAAGAAGCAATTCGCAGAGAAGTCGAGAAACGACGAGCGAGGTGAACTTTGAAAGAGAAGGTGAGCGCAATAAAAGGAAAAAAACTTCGAAGTTGAAAACAGTGCGGGTGCTATCGAAAACTCAATATAGAGAACGGGAGGGAAGGGAAAAGGAAGGAGGGCGATGTCGCTGCGGAAATTCTGGAAGAAGGTGGAAGAGATAGGGAAGAGAGGGATGGACAGGGGCAGCGAAGACAAACCATAAGAGAAGGGGCGGACGGACGAAATAAAAGCGGAAAGGCGCTTCGCAAGTACGAACGGCCGGCGATCTGGCTGCAGCAGCAGCGACGGAGTCAGGGCCAAGCGGAGAAGAGCAGAGGCGGCGCTGGACGGCTGGCGCGAGAACAAAGCGTCAAACTCGGGCGGCGCTGGAGAGAGCGCGGAGGCTCTCCGGGTGCGCGCGAAATCCCAGATTATCCCAAGCGTCGAAGCATGGCTCACTTTATCAGGCCGGCTCAAAACGTCAGCTCATAGAGCCCGCCGCCGCCGTCTCCTGCTTCTCCGTCTCTCCCTGTGCCCTCATTTCTGGTTCTTTCTTCGCTTGGAGAACAAAGAATAAAGCTCCAGGGGTGTGTTTGTGTGTATGTAATGGAGTTCGCCTTTGGGTCTGCGTATTCCACCCGTGTGTGCACGAGAGTTCTATCTCGCTGAGCAGATAACTTACGGAAGGTTTCGGCCTCAGGTTATATGCGTCTCTTGAAGGTTGCAACGTTGCTAGAAGCAGGAAACCAGTTCAATTAATTATGCTTTTACAATGACTGCCACTTTATAAAGGCAAAATTATGTTATTGCAAAACTGAATTCTTCGCCACCAAGAATAGCATGCTTGAAGAAAGCTTTGAAAGACATATAGCTACCTTTAGCAGAGCTTCAAACCCTATAGTATATATGTGCAGAATCTAGTACAGACTTTATTGGTTCGCCTGAATGTGGCCCCTCCCAGAGGACTAATGCGATACAGATGTCGTTATTTCTTCTTCCTCTCGTCGAAGCGAAGACCACATAGTTATTTTCTGGGATTGTGTACCCTCTGGACATGTGCTGTCAGCAACACCGCTAGAGGATGCCAAGTGGCAACCTTGTGCAAATGAATGAAACCTAGCCAGATTGCGACGCTGAAAAAAAAAAAAAAAAACCAATATCAGGACAGAATATTTTCCCTCTTCAAATGTCATTAGTTTTCCTCCCTGGTAAGCTTGTTCTTTGCAGCATATTATAAACGTTCACTTACTCAGGTTCGAGGGGCATTCCTATACAACTGCATCACCATCAACCATAATTCATCTCTCCGCCATGGTTTCAACGTATTATCGTTTTGTTTTTACAGAATGATATACAATAGCTTTGATAGTAGTTTTAAAGATGGAAAGAGATACGGCGCACATATGCTGCAAGTTCTTGCACGTTTCATAGGCATGAACGTTGTTTACTGGCCCCGTATATATATATGTATATATATATATATATATATATATATATATATATATATATATATATATATATATATATATATATATATATATATATATGTGTGTGTTTCATAAAAGTCTTCCAGGATCCAGAAATATGTGTAACGTCGGAAATAAACCGTTGTTTTAGTTTGTGCGCCCCTACCTCATCTCACATATATGTATGTATGTATGTATGTATGTATGTATGTATGTATGTATGTATGTATGTATGTATGTATATATATATATATATATATATATATATATATATATATATATATATATATATATATATATATGAAGGAAAGAAGCCAACAGTCGGCGAGGCCAAGGAAAGCGTTGGGGATGGTATGTTTATGTCATTTTTTTTTTAATGTTTACTTCGATAACCACAGAAATTAGTAATGTAATCTGTTTAGGGGAAAGATAATTAGACACAAAGTAGAAGAAAAAACAACGTGCCGATGGTGGGATCCGAACCCACGACCTCCGAATAACGCGTCCGGTGCTCTACCAACTGAGCTACATCGGCCGCTGTCCCCCCTGCTACTTTCTTGGGTATTTATGTTGTCTGTATACGAACCTTGAGAGTGTTCACCAGCGCCGCCCTCAGCCATAGCGGCGGACGTGGGACGTCCTTTGTTACCGCCAGCGTCACGTAGAACGTGATCAAGAGCGAGGGCGAAAGCTGTGCTAGAACCCTCTTACGCTACCTATGGCTTCAAGACTGCCAGAACCGAGACCCCCGTAAGCTACAAGCAGATCAATCAAGGGGAAATGAGGGTGCTCGTTATAATACATGAAGGAAAGAAGCCAACAGTCGGCGAGGCCAAGGAAAGCGTTGGGGATGGTATGTTTATGTCATTTTTTTTTTTAATGTTTACTTCGATAACCACAGAAATTAGTAATGTAATCTGTTTAGGGGAAAGATAATTAGACACAAAGTAGAAGAAAAAACAACGTGCCGATGGTGGGATCCGAACCCACGACCTCCGAATAACGCGTCCGGTGCTCTACCAACTGAGCTACATCGGCCGCTGTCCCCCCTGCTACTTTCTTGGGTATTTATGTTGTCTGTATACGAACCTTGAGAGTGTTCACCAGCGCCGCCCTCAGCCATAGCGGCGGACGTGGGACGTCCTTTGTTACCGCCAGCGTCACGTAGAACGTGATCAAGAGCGAGGGCGAAAGCTGTGCTAGAACCCTCTTACGCTACCTATGGCTTCAAGACTGCCAGAACCGAGACCCCCGTAAGCTACAAGCAGATCAATCAAGGGGAAATGAGGGTGCTCGTTATAATACATGAAGGAAAGAAGCCAACAGTCGGCGAGGCCAAGGAAAGCGTTGGGGATGGTATGTTTATGTCATTTTTTTTTAATGTTTACTTCGATAACCACAGAAATTAGTAATGTAATCTGTTTAGGGGAAAGATAATTAGACACAAAGTAGAAGAAAAAACAACGTGCCGATGGTGGGATCCGAACCCACGACCTCCGAATAACGCGTCCGGTGCTCTACCAACTGAGCTACATCGGCCGCTGTCCCCCCTGCTACTTTCTTGGGTATTTATGTTGTCTGTATACGAACCTTGAGAGTGTTCACCAGCGCCGCCCTCAGCCATAGCGGCGGACGTGGGACGTCCTTTGTTACCGCCAGCGTCACGTAGAACGTGATGAAGAGCGAGGGCGAAAGCTGTGCTAGAACCCTCTTACGCTACCTATGGCTTCAAGACTGCCAGAACCGAGACCCCCGTAAGCTACAAGCAGATCAATCAAGGGGAAATGAGGGTGCTCGTTATAATACATGAAGGAAAGAAGCCAACAGTCGGCGAGGCCAAGGAAAGCGTTGGGGATGGTATGTTTATGTCATTTTTTTTTAATGTTTACTTCGATAACCACAGAAATTAGTAATGTAATCTGTTTAGGGGAAAGATAATTAGACACAAAGTAGAAGAAAAAACAACGTGCCGATGGTGGGATCCGAACCCACGACCTCCGAATAACGCGTCCGGTGCTCTACCAACTGAGCTACATCGGCCGCTGTCCCCCCTGCTACTTTCTTGGGTATTTATGTTGTCTGTATACGAACCTTGAGAGTGTTCACCAGCGCCGCCCTCAGCCATAGCGGCGGACGTGGGACGTCCTTTGTTACCGCCAGCGTCACGTAGAACGTGATCAAGAGCGAGGGCGAAAGCTGTGCTAGAACCCTCTTACGCTACCTATGGCTTCAAGACTGCCAGAACCGAGACCCCCGTAAGCTACAAGCAGATCAATCAAGGGGAAATGAGGGTGCTCGTTATAATACATGAAGGAAAGAAGCCAACAGTCGGCGAGGCCAAGGAAAGCGTTGGGGATGGCATGTTTATGTCATTTTTTTTTAATGTTTACTTCGATAACCACAGAAATTAGTAATGTAATCTGTTTAGGGGAAAGATAATTAGACACAAAGTAAAAGAAAAAACAACGTGCCGATGGTGGGATCCGAACCCACGACCTCCGAATAACGCGTCCGGTGCTCTACCAACTGAGCTACATCGGCCGCTGTCCCCCCTGCTACTTTCTTGGGTATTTATGTTGTCTGTATACGAACCTTGAGAGTGTTCACCAGCGCCGCCCTCAGCCATAGCGGCGGACGTGGGACGTCCTTTGTTACCGCCAGCGTCACGTAGAACGTGATCAAGAGCGAGGGCGAAAGCTGTGCTAGAACCCTCTTACGCTACCTATGGCTTCAAGACTGCCAGAACCGAGACCCCCGTAAGCTACAAGCAGATCAATCAAGGGGAAATGAGGATGCTCGTTATAATACATGAAGGAAAGAAGCCAACAGTCGGCGAGGCCAAGGAAAGCGTTGGGGATGGTATGTTTATGTCATTTTTTTTAATGTTTACTTCGATAACCACAGAAATTAGTAATGTAATCTGTTTAGGGGAAAGATAATTAGACACAAAGTAGAAGAAAAAACAACGTGCCGATGGTAGGATCCGAACCCACGACCTCCGAATAACGCGTCCGGTGCTCTACCAACTGAGCTACATCGGCCGCTGTCCCCCCTGCTACTTTCTTGGGTATTTATGTTGTCTGTATACGAACCTTGAGAGTGTTCACCAGCGTCGCCCTCAGCCATAGCGGCGGACGTGGGACGTCCTTTGTTACCGCCAGCGTCACGTAGAACGTGATCAAGAGCGAGGGCGAAAGCTGTGCTAGAACCCTCTTACGCTACCTATGGCTTCAAGACTGCCAGAACCGAGACCCCCGTAAGCTACAAGCAGATCAATCAAGGGGAAATGAGGGTGCTCGTTTTAATACATGAAGGAAAGAAGCCAACAGTCGGCGAGGCCAAGGAAAGCGTTGGGGATGGTATGTTTATGTCACTTTTTTTAATGTTTACTTCGATAACCACAGAAATTAGTAATGTAATCTGTTTAGGGGAAAGATAATTAGACACAAAGTAGAAGAAAAAACAACGTGCCGATGGTGGGATCCGAACCACAGCGTTATTCGGAGGTCGTGGGTTCGGATCCCACCATCGGCACGTTGTTTTTTCTTCTACTTTGTGTCTAATTATCTTTCCCCTAAACAGATTACATTACTAATTTCTGTGGTTATCGAAGTAAACATTAAAAAAAAAAATGACATAAACATACCATCCCCAACGCTTTCCTTGGCCTCGCCGACTGTTGGCTTCTTTCCTTCATGTATTATAACGAGCACCCTCATTTCCCCTTGATTGATCTGCTTATATATATATATATATATATATATATATATATATATATATATATATATATATATATATATATATATATATATATATATAAAGCAAATTACATGTTTAATATTATCGACAAAAGAAAGACCATGTTGTGGCTGACGCTGGCATGCAGGGCATGGTTCTCAGATTAAGCAAACAAAACCGGAAAGTTTCATCTTCTCATAAAATTGACCCACCAAAATAAACGACGCCACTGAACGCTATAATTTCTATACGACTCTGTCACCGTAGTCGATGTCAGTGTCTCATGGCCCAACTAAGAGGATGATGAACATGCAAGATAGATGTAACTGAGAGCAGCCAAGCGCTCTGGCGGCGCACTACAGGTGCAAAAATGGCAACAGCGCTGTATTAAGTCTAAGAAACCACACGTGTGTGTTTACGAACCTGCGATGCCCTCAGTTTTAAGCTTCTATCGAGCCGATTGCGTCCAGCTCGGCACCAAGAAAAAGCTGGAATCAACTTTATGCTATCTGTCTCTCCAACTGTTTTCCGCCTTAAAGCACGTGATTACACACCCGTGGCTGGCTGCTTTGTCCGAGGAAGCAAATGAGAAGAGTTGAATGGGAAATAAAAATGACGGAATATCATCATCCTTGATCGCAGAGGGCGCTGCCGGCAGCTGGACGAGAGGCGCATTATAGCCCTGTTTGCATGGACTCGACAGCGCAGGGTCGAGTTGGGGAGTTAAGCTGAGTGGACTCGACCATACCGGGTTTACATGAACCCGCCCCGACGACCGCAGAACCAGCTCTGCGCGAGCGGTGTTTACGCGGCACCTCGTATCGAGGCGAAGAACTAGCAGAGGGCACCCGGTTCCGGTTTTTCCCCCGCGCACATCTAGCGTTTTCCGTACTGTTCTCCTCCCCCACTTGCCCCGACTCAATTAACCCAACAGCGTTTACATGCTTTCTGCAGCGGGGTCGAGTCCAGTCAATTCCTACCCCCGGCGCCGGAGTGACTCGACTCGACTTCTCGACCCAACCCGACAGCGTTTACATGAACACTGTAACCGAATTTCGACCCGATACCTCAACTCAGCCCACTCCTGTCGGGTCCATGTAAACGCCGCTTATACCAGCTTAAAGATCTTCGCCTTTTTCTGCTCAGGACATCGCCACAACGCGCACGAAAGAGTGAAAAAAAAAAAAGACCAAAATTGGGTGGGTGGGGGCGGAGGCGATACAACGGCGGAAGCTTCTTTTGCCTGCTACATTATTCCCCTATCACGCCTTATCAGTGTAAGGTGCTACATTATTGGGGACACTTATCCTTTAAGAGTATGACGCGAGAGCGTAAGCTACCAGCCCATATATAGATGAGAAAGGTTCAATGCTGCGGAACCGAATGTGGAGCGAATATATTTTTGGCAGGTGGTAGTTGGCAGGTGACATGGCTAGGTGCTGATTGGTCGGCTAGCTGTGTGACGTCACGAGACCACAAGACATGACAGGAGCTGCCAACTCGGGCTTTGAAATGGGTGGGTGAGGCTGGAATCGAACCTTTACTCTTAGAGGCGGATCTGAAGAGTCGCACAATTTCTTTTAAATTTCACATCCATATAAACACAACTGAGAGTACAACTGCGTACGTTGTTTGTGTTGTTCTTTACGAGACTATTTTATATTTAATGAAGTGAACGATGATGTGAAATGAATAACTTGGGGCTTTTCACGCGCTGCAGCGCCCAGGGATCGAGCAAGTATGCGTATACATATACGAGTAAGCCATATAGTGGCGAATTGGTGGGTGGGGGCGGAGGCGGGGACAGTTAAGCTGTATCTTTGGAGGTATGACGCTCCCGTTGTCTTGAGCACCCTTGATCATCTAGATAGAATTGGCTCTTCATTTCTTTCTTTTTGTTTTGATCCGTCGTCACAATACGACTAGGTGTCGCCACCATGTTCTAAACACTCAATAAAATAGGACAATTGCCACAGTCGAATAAAGTCGCCGAACAAAATTATAGTTTCGTTCCCGAAACGCCGCTGGCGATATAAGCCCTGTTTACATAGACCCGACAGCGGAGGGTCGAATTAGTCAGTTGAGTTGTGTGGACCAAATTCTATCGGGTTTACATGAACCCGACCCAACGAGCGCAGAACCGGCTCAGGACGAGCGGCGATTACGGCGGCACTTCGCGCCGAAGGGAAGAACTAGCAGACGGCGCCAGATTCCGGTTTTTCCCTCGCGCATCTCTAGTGTTTTCCGTACTGTTTTCCTCTCCCACTGCGCTCCGACTCAGCCCGACAGCGTTTACACGCTTCCCGCGACGGGTCGAGTCCAGTCAACCCACTCCCTGCACGCGGGTTGACTGGACTCGACTCGACGGGGCTTACATGAACCCGATAACCGGTTTTCGACCCGATAATTCAACTCAACTCGCTCCTGTCGAGTTCATGTAAACGCCGCTATAGCATCCTTCCCACTTGTCTGCAGCTTCTGCGAAACCGGTTTTCTTCCTTTCTACTTGGCCGCACCTGTTGCCCCGCCGGCTTCACCCACACAGCGGACGGTTTTTTCTTCAGCGAGTCACCTAGTGCTAACGCACTACAAAGACAACAGGAACCGGTTCACAAGACCCTGGTCTGCGCAGTTGAAGGATCGCACGCTGAGGAAGTGCGATCGATTTGTGCCCGCACACCCGAAGTTTGTTCTCCCTGGTAGTAGGGTGCCTCGATGCGCGCCTGCTCTCGGAGAGCGGGCGCGCATCGAGGCACCCTTCCTGGTAGCGACGTGCGCGCCGCCTTGGAGTGAGAATCCGCTTCTACGATTCCGCCTCCTCTCGCGTGGTGGAGAAGTGGCAGCAGCGGAGCGG
This sequence comes from Amblyomma maculatum, assembly GCF_055883805.1. Lineage (NCBI taxonomy): Eukaryota > Metazoa > Arthropoda > Arachnida > Ixodida > Ixodidae > Amblyomma > Amblyomma maculatum. The sequence goes on along the minus strand of NC_139347.1, from coordinate 20,743,755 downwards.
CTGCGGCAACCTCTACACAAGACGATGTGCCTTTCCACGACCGCTTCTCCACAAAGCACGCGCTGGCACACGGCGGCAGTGCCCTGCAGCATGGCCCTGCAGCGACGGCGGCGGCGCCGCAAAGGAGAGAAGAGGGTGCTCGTCATGCCGCGTCCTCCTCATCGTCGTTCCATTGTTCAGGCTCGCGGTTCTGAACAAAAGCCGGCGACACCGCGGCCCGTAAAGGAAGTGCCCTGATTAATTACGCTCTACGGCGCACGCCGCTTCCACACGAAGCTCGAGAATGCTTTTATTCTTTTCCCCCCGTTCAAGTCTTACAGGGGTCTTGTATGCATATCCGCGCGCTGCGCTTCGGTTTTCACTCGACGTCTTCTATACGAGGGCCTCGTTCTCTTTACCTTGCACGCATACAGAGAGGAAGAGGGTCGTGCGAAGCTTCCGCTCCACGAATTTCGTGGCATTCCCTTCCGGATATAGTGCGCATGTAATAAAGGAGGGAAAGTACAGTGCCCCTAGTGTAAGCAGTGTCTCTACTGCATAACGTCAAAAATAAAAGAGAGATAAATCTTTCCTTCTTCTTTGGTGCTATATATGCATCACCCCGCGTGCTTCAGATCTCGAATTGGTCACGTAACCGTCATTAAAACCCGCAGTATAGAATGTCGACCATACGATGTAATAACGAAGACCGTAAAAAAATAAAGAAAAAAACGAGCGGGGAAGGAAAGGGGCGGGGGGGGGGGGTGAGAAGTGTCATACGTGTCGACTTTAGACCAGGGTTGTTACATTTTTCAAATCGGAAGTTACACTGCTACAGACTGCTTCAATGCGATGGCGTTAAAGGCTCTGCTATCCGGAGAATCCGACGACGGCGTTGTCTGTGTTTTTGACGTCGACGCTGCGAGCGAAAAGTCAACGGCATGAAGTCTGGTAGGTGGAAGCTGGCAGACGACACGGTCGGGTAATGATTGGTCGCAGGGTTCTGTGACGTCACGGAACCACATGTTATGGCCGAGTGGGCAGGAGCTACGAACTTGGACAGCTTGGTCAGTGGGATTTATACTTACATCGAATGGATTTTAACGTATGTGGTATAGCTTACTATCCTAGCAGTAAAAGTGCGCGTACGCAAACAGAATCCACTAGGGTAATCGGCAAACGGGAACCGTTAACGCTGCCACGCAAACCCTTAAGGGAGGAGCTTAAGTGGGCTCCGGCAAAGTTTTTTTATTTCTTTTTTTTTCAAGTACACAAATGTTTCTGCTTTGTTTCTGCGAATATTTCTGAATGTCAGTGCTTTTCGTCTTGCGTATAATTGTGGCCCCTGCGACACTGTGTTGGACCCACTAGTTCTGATTCAAACGAAATCAAGGAACGCAAATGACTATTTGTAAGTTTAATTGAACATTGAAGAGAATTCAGTGTATATGTTGAAGCCAGTAGTGTAAAAGAACGTAATAAGAAGATTGCTGGAAAAGAACATATCTGTTGCCACATGACGCCCATGGACAGTTCTGGGTTTGTTCATGTACCTCTTGCTTATCTTTATTATTACTTATACAATGTTTTAGTACGAAGTGCAGGCCGTACCATGCAGTGGCGTGCTGTGACGTGGCGCTGTGTAATATGGTGTGGTTTTGTGTGCCGGGGTGGGCAGTTTGGTGCGGTGTGACGTGATGCGGTGTACGTGATTTGGTATAGTTTTCCGTGGTGTGACTCGATGATGCGTTTGGTGCGGTGTGACATTATGTGTACAGATTGAATGGTGTGGTGTGGTGTGGTTTCATGTGGTGTATAGCGCGGAATAGTACAGCTTGGGTGCCTATGCAATGGTTAAGTGGTGTAGTTTGCGACGTTGTGTGATGAAACCTAGTCTACGGGCTTGGTGTATATAGTGCGGCGTGTTTTGGCATGGCATGGTTTAGTTTCAGTGTGGCTATCAAGTAGAGTGAGATGGCTTTTATGGAACGCTGTTGTGTGCATGGTGCGTGGAGTGTGTGCGGTGCTGTAGCGTGATGTGGCTTTGCGTGGCATGGTGTGACATGCTGGGGGTGTGATCTGGTGCAATGTGATGCGCATACACGTCATGAGATGCAGCGGCGTGTAGTTTAATGTGTTTCATGACATGGTGTGTACTGGTGTGTAGTATGGTTTGGGGTAGTGTGGCACGCGGGATGTGGCTTGATGTTGTGTAGTTTCGTGTATCGTAATTTAGTGTTATGTTGTGTGGCTTGGCTGGCGTGATGCGGTTTTGTGTGATGTGGAGTGTCGTTTGGCCTTGTGTGCTGCGGTTCGGCATGGCGTGGGGTGGTTTGGTACGGTGGCGTGTATTTGGTGCGGTGGGGTTTACTGTCCAGTGGCGTTTCTGTGGAGTGGGTGACATGGTGGGGTTTAGTGTGATTCGCTGTGGTGTGGCACAATATAGTTTGATGGCGTGTGTTGTTTGGCATGCTGTTGCTTGACATGTTGTGATATGGTTTCGTAAGGTCCACATGGGGATACGTGGTCTGGCATAGTTCTGTGTCCCTGGTACGGTGTGGTGTGGCTTAGTGCAATCTGGCTGTTGTATAGAGGCATTGGAAAAGTTTTCAGGCCATGAGTTTTCTATGCATCGGGTGTTGAGTCTCCTCTGATGCATTTTCGCGCTTCGCTGTGTCACCTTCAATCAACGGTTCCCACAGAGCAGCAGCAGCAGCTCCGATATGTGGTGCGCTGTACGCTTGCATTATTTGAGTGATGTCGGCTGAGAGCTTCTAACTGTCAACTGAAAATACATTACAGACTTCGTTTCCCTTTTTTTTTTCTTTCCTGGTTTACTAGGGTGGACCTATATAATGCGTGGACCAAAGCGCGAGAAAATACCTAACTGGCCGTCTGATAAGACAATACCCACGAAAGGGTAATCATGAATATGTGAAACGAAAAACTGGTATAGCCAAAAGAGCCCCTTTTCCAAATACGACCATACGCCGTCTCCCATGCCCAGTAATAAGTCCCGGAACTATACGCACGCATCTTGTCAGGTTGTCGCACCAAGACAATGCTATTCTGATGTACTATACATCTATGCTACGCATCGTTAAATGCGCTTGTATATCGTCTTGTGAGCGCCTCGTCTCAGAGCGCTGAGCCGGCACACAAACTGCGTTTGTTGTGGTGTCGTCCTCGTCATTCCAGCAAACGTGCCGGCCGGCACTGCGGAACGAATCTCGGACGCACAGATACAGCGGCGTCCCTTTCCGGCGGTTCCGGCAATGGAGTCTGCCCCGTGCGTAACGGGGTAAGCTGAAGAGGGAGTGATACCATTCGCGAGAAGGGTAAGGTGCGCACGCTTTGACAGCGCCGAGGAGCGACGTCGGGCGTGCTCGCGCGTGCGCGCCTTCTTCTCCGTCTTCGAGGCAGAATTGTAGTGCACACACGCACGCACGCACGTAGAGCCGTAGCACAGACCTCTCCGTGGAGGAGGTGTTTCCGGCTCTGCGGCTCCGTTATGAAGCGGCCGGCCGCGTCGGGGAGACACGGGCGGGCCCCGCTCTTCGATCGGCCGTCGTGCAGAAGCGAGGAGGGGGCGGCAATGTGTATGTGTGCCCGGGTTCTTTTTTTTTTTTCCATCTTTCTCCCCCTCTTCTTCCAGTCGGCGGCGGCGGCTCCATCCCGGGCGCTTATCGCCGGCAAGGAGGACCTGCGCGCGCGCGCGCGCCATCTTTATGACGAATAAAACGGGGAGGAGGCGGCGGCGGGGGGTCCTCCACGAATCACGTTAATTCTGCACCACTTGGCGTGGTTCTCATCAGACGGGCCCGCCGCGAGGGAGCGTCGCTCACTTCCGCTACACTGGTCTTCTCCTCCGGCTGCTGCCAACGCCGCCGCCAACGCCGCTCCAAGCGCTGGGGATGGAGACCGGCGTACGGGGTTCGAGACGCGGGTACGCTGTCGAGGCAGCTGCCGGTCGGAACAACGTGTACGCGAACTCAGGGGCGAGCAAGTGCTGAAAGAAACGTAAAAGATAGCGCACGGGACGCGACTAGAGCTACTCAGAGACATTTCAACATGACCTTTGTCGAGCTGAAATTCCGGACGTTGAACCCCTCATGACATGTCATTCCTTGTCATGTCATGTTATGTCATTCTGTGTCACTCTGAATGCCGTTAAGCTAAGCAAAGACTCGCAAGAATGGCACGCCAAGTCACGTCATGCCAATTTCAATGCTCATTTTACATTTTGCTTTCATTTATCTGGCTTGATTTATGAGAAAATTCTCCACACAACTCCGTTATGAAACGCGAGTGAGAGAGACCCCTCCAGATATCAGCGAATGCCGAAATGCCTTGCCCATTGCAAGAATGGTACACGTGCCTGCCAGTCGCTACTTCAGCGCCGCTCTATTTAAAGCATACTTCTCCTTCATCTACTGTTATGAAATACATAATCAGAACGGAAGTAGAGCCGAAGATTGCATGAATTTTGTTGCCATCAAACGGAACCCGACAGTTGGAAAAGGTCAATCGTAAAGATATTCCAGATAATGCATCCTCCTAGCTACCGCAAGTTTGCTTTCCTGTGAGACATAACGGCATGTACGGAATGCATCAGTTACTGGAACAGGAAAGTAGCACTTATGCAGCGCGTTAACCATTTCGAATAGCTTCCTTACTGCACAAATCTTTGCCAGAAAAAAAAAATAAAAAAGAAATTCTCGAGTTCATATCGGCTTTCAGGCACTTTGCGGCACAGCACACCGTTACGGCCGCATGGAATTGCGGGAGACAGCGAATTAGGCACCTCTATGAGGAAATCCCTTAAATTACACAAGTAATACTAGAAATAACTCAAAATACCTGCAACGCTACTGTAATTTGACCGGATAGGGGTCTCTAGGCTTTAGACGACTTACTGTTTTTTCATTCAAGCACCAGAGCTAACGTCACGCGACTGGAAAAAATTGCTTCGTACTTGCATGGCAATCACGCCAGCCTACGTCTTTTCGGAACGGATACCCTGGCAAATAACGAGCGTAAACTACATATACTGCAAAAAGAAAGAAACAAAAGCTATCAGTATGAGCTGCATGTCAGAAACGAGGAAGGTGGTAGCATCAATAAGCACATACGTCATATACTTACCATATATTACAAGATTTTCCGCGGGTTGTTCGGGAATGGAATTCGTTAAACCCTGCTATTACTGCCCAGCCTACAATCGAAAAATTTGCCAATGCTGTGGAAGAAACAGTGTGACTAAAACTTGTTTTTCACAACCAACACCTGTGAAGAACCGCTGTGAAAACTAATGTGAAATACCATGTACTGTAATCACCTGTGTTTTATGTATGTTTGGTTCCTGTATGGGTTGTCTGGCCTGCATTGTACTGTGTTTAAGACTACCATGTCCCCACTCCTGTAATAATCCCAATCGGGATTGACAGTATTCTGAAATAAAATAAATCATAGCTATACTGTTACTGAAGTCGTGAGAGTTTCTTTTTGCAAGATATATATTTCGATGACCATCCAATGAATAAATTAGCTTTAATGACTTGGAGCCTCCTTGAAGAGCGGTTTCATTGGATCCACCGGTAACAACTTCGGGGAACACTAAAGCTTCTCCGATAATGGTATGTGACGCGAGAGCATTAATGGTTACCGTCCGCGGCTCCCCTTGGGCGGATCACCATCGTACATGCAGTGTGCAACTCGCCTAATCCCCAATTCCCTAAATTGCACCTCTGCTACTTTCTTTTTGCAAACAATTGTAAGCTAACATTAGGTGAAAGACCACCTGGTAAATGTAAAGTCCTTCTTAAACCAACCACCAGGGGCCTATAGGGTAGCGTATGTCTGAGTCGAGTGCAAATGTCTTGGAGGATTCAATTCCTGTCACCCTATACCATCTCAAGAAGAAGCTTGAGATAGCAGCTCCCGTCAACGTTGGCATGTCATGTGATCGCGTGACGTCACACTACACCACGACCAATCAGTGCCCGTGATTTCTCGTTCACAAAGACGTCGGCGGATTTTCTAGAGAATGGGGTCTGCAACGCTATAGCGTTAAAATTCTGTGCGTCTTCACAAACGAAACTGAAGCCAAAAGTCATGCTGCGTTGTGTCATTGTTTGAGGTGCTTCGGTGCCTAGCTCGTGTTCAGTCTCTGCTGTGGTGGCTGCATTTCTATAGCAGCTGGACGGTCGCCTATGTACGAGAGAACGGCATTGACGTTCAACACATGCGAAAAAAAGAATAAATAAAATCCAAGTGGTCAAACTATCGTGAAGCCTTGAGCCATGCGGCAAGCCTCATAGCCAAAAGTACTGGTTTAGCCCAAAAACTATAATTCCGTCAAAGACTAACGGTAAATCCTGTCAATAATGTTACAGGCTCTATTTTTTGCTTTATTTCTAGGCTTCCGCAAACAACGACCAAACAGCAAACACCAAACAGTCTTTGCCAAAGGTAACCACCAGGCTGCAGGGTTTGTTTCTAAGGCATGTTTAGAGCCCTTGATCTATCTCGAAAGGCAAAAAATGGTCTTCACAGATAAGAGTGAGTCGTTTTCTTAACGCAAAATGTGAATTAGAATTTGAGATGTTCCATAAACGCTGCTCTACAGGGCTGAGGAGCAAACCGTGCAGCCTGGTTACTTTTGGCAAAGACGGTATACATTGCACGATAATGCTATAGGTCCCGGGATACGGACGCAACGATAACGCTGTCACACTTTCGTACCATCGCGATGGCAAGGTGGTTAATCCCTGATAAAGGATTCAGTACAAAACCATGTCTTCCGTGAACATCGAGGTGGCGGCCCAAAAAGCAAGATGAGTCAGATAGGTTTTTTTTTATCCCGGCTATCTGTTGATGTCAACGCGCGCATGTTCATTTGAAACACGTGTAGCCCGCGTATTCTGAAACGACAAGGCAAACAAATATTTCGGGAGGCAGCGAAGTGACAACTGACTACGCATGTCGATATGTGATATGTGAATTAAAATGCTATAAAGTAATCTTTGGGATATTTGTCCATACAGCGCGTTTTTCGGGGCAATATAAACCTCTGACTTTCCCGCGTCTCACAGATGCACCCATACAGCGAAGCATAATCGTGCCCAAATGGCTTCCGCGGGCGCACGCGTTAACACCATGTTTCATTTGCACAACCCTTCACCGCCACTCGTGTGAAACAATGGCGCCACCACTCGAGGCCCCAGGAACAATTTTGCATGCATATGTGTGGGTGGTGCGACGGTGGGGGATATACGACGAAAAGCTGCACGGGATTCGCTCAGCAAGAGAAGAACATAATGCAGACAGGAAGAAAAAAAGAGGAGGCAAAAAGAGGGAGGAAAAAAATAAAGGGCCGGCACTGCAGGGCATAGGAATAAGGGCCGAGAGACAAAGCAGCGAAAGTGCGAGATGGAACCATTAAGACTGCAAGGGAAGAGAGGCAGACATACTAGGCCGAGAACGAGCAGAAAAAAAAAAAGAAACTAAATGAACTAAAGGCAAACGAAGAAGATAAGGAAAATGGATACAATATTAGAATGCTCCGCGCAAACCTAAAAAAAAAAAAAAAAAAAAAAAAACATTGCAGAGAAAAAAGAGAGGAAATGAGAAATGCGCGTCGGTCCGTGCAGTATCCTTTTCGAGTGCAATCTGGCAGCTTTTTATTGTAATCTGGCGCCTGTTCTCTGAGGCATTAATCGTCACTGCGGGCCATATCAATCCATCATCGCGCTCGCCAGGCGCGTAAAAAAACACGAACGAGGCTAGAAGCGCACAGAGGGGAAAAGAAAAGAAGGGAAAGGGCGCGCGAGGGATGGGCCCTTTTGGAAGCGCTTTGCGACGCGCTCGATTTTGCTTTATTATTATTATTTTTTTCATGTTGCTTACTTGCTTTGCTTAGGCTGCTGTCACACCCTCCTCAGCCGCCTAATGCAACCGCCTTTTTATGGCCTCCCCCCTTTTTTTTTTCCGCCCTCGAAACGCTCCTCGCTTTCCCCCAATCCTTATAGCTTCTCTTGGTTACAGTTTCCTCCTCGTCATTTTACACGCGAAGCATGCGGCAATGCTTAACAAGAAAAGAGGAGAAAAGCTAAACGAGCTCGTTCTGCTACACATTAAGACAGTTGCTGCTCGGCTTTCGTGTCGCGGGTTTGGAAGGTTGGGGGGAAGCATGAAGAGGGAACATGAATAAAAAAAAATAAATAAAAAGAGGAAGGAAACGACGTGTACATTTTTTTTTTTTTTTTTTACGCGGGCCTGTGCTACATGGCAGGAGCACGCCAGAAAGAATTGAGAGGGTGATATTAAACGGTCTGGCAAAAGAGCAGCGCCTTTCAACTTCTGCTGTGTGCAAGTTGCGTGAAAACTAGACAGCAGCAGGAAAATGTGAAAGAGGGAGATCGGGGAATAGAGCAATTAGGGACCCTTTCACTTCTTCCCTTTCATTTTGCTCCATTGCGCCAGTTCTACAATTCCAGTCTTATAACTTCCCTCCCCCAAGAATGTTTTATCACTACATACTTGCACGTTCCTTTATTAGTGTATACGCACTTAGCAATTGCGAGAAAAACCGAAAGAAATGAGAAATTAGTGTTTTCAAATGTGTATTCTGCTAAAAACGCAATATACAGGGTTCGTGTAGTTCTAAACCTTTTTCCGTACTTTTGAGATCTGCGACTTGGGTTCCCAATTAGGTTTATACCGCATATTCAAGGTTTAATCACCTCATAAGTATAGCGCCTATTTCTCCTTTAAATGGGTTTCATTGCTCAACTTAAGCAGATGCGACGATGATGGCATTGAAATGTAGAACGATGCAGAAAGCGTACGCGGCCACGAAGAGACGCTGTCCTGACAAGAATGTATGAGAAGCGTTCGAGCGCTTCCCAAGCGTGTAAACAACCGTCTGCTAAAGAGGGAAACGGCGTGGGCTGACGCCGCAATTTTCAAATGTCCGAACGCGCTTCGAACGGCTGCCTCCTCGACCTCCAATGTGAGTGGTGTTCTACGAGCTAAATGATGATGATGATGATGATGTGTGGCAACATGGCGCCCCCTTTGGGGAGAGAACAGAAGCCTCAGAGAGCGGAGAACTAGTCTCTTTAAATCTGGTTCGGTGCCGGAGTTCACGTTTCGGGGCCCGGGTGAATGACAGTCGGTGTCCGGATGTTCGCTCTCAATGTTGACTCAACGTCACCTCCAGGTCCAACATAATAAAGGTAGTTTTTTGTTAGGCCTGTAACTATATACTAAGAGCATCATAAATTCACATTCCCATGCATATAGGCCTATTTAAGCGATTTTGGATATTCCTTTGAAAGCTACGTGAACATAGAACGGTAACATTTATTTTTCTCTGTCATTTTCTCATAGGTCAGATCAGTTTTCATAGTAACAGTATTCTGGCTTAGAAAACTTATGTTGCATATATTTGGATATCATATTTGTAATATAATTTGGTTGCCTGAATTAATGTTGTTTCTGTCGGAGCTACAACATAAATTTCCGCTTTTTTTTTTTTTATGGGCGAAAAAACTGTGGTTCACCTTTCACTTGCTACCCTCAATGTGGAGCCTTCAGCAGAGGTTTGGATAAACAAAAAAATGATTGGTTTCCGATGTTTTAAATCCCTAAAGTCACTCATCCTATAAGGGATACCGAAATGGAGTGCTCCGAATATAACGCTTGACATTAACCTGGGTCAACACATGGGTTCCTTCAGCACGCGCTGACATCGCACAACATATTTCATCGAAATACAGCCGCAGATTGGATATAGATATTGTTACGTTAGGCGATGCATGCGCTATAGTGTAGCGTCACGAAACTATCGGCTACTCCCCCTTCTATCTTCTATACGGCCGTGAAACTCTGCTTCCTTTTGACAGCCTGCTTCCTTCTGTTGCCACTGCCAGATCATATGCTCGTGACGCCATAGCGCGAGCTGATGCTGCCCGCATTGTCGCTCGTGACCGACTCGCAGCATCCCAGCACTCCCAGAAACGTCGCTATGATTTCTGTCATCGCAACACCCAGTATTCTTGCGGGTCTCTCGTGCTGCTTTGGACCCCAGCCCGCCGCGTCGGCCTCTCGGAAAAACTTTTGCCCCGTTATACAGGACCCTACCGTATTTTACGACAAGTGACACCAGTGACATACCAAATTGCGCCCTTGCATCCCCCACGACATACCTCTACACCACGCACCGAGACGGTCCATGTTGCACGCCTAAAGCCGTACTACGGACGCCGGTTTGGACGCTAGTACGCACCGGGACGGTGCTTTCAGCCGGCGGGGTAGTGTTAAGTTAGGCGATGCATGCGCTGATATGCGCATAAAAAGAAAAAAGAAGAATCTGAGTAGTTTGGGCGAAGACGACAACGTTCGAACAGTGTCGGCTGGTGCCTGCAGGAAAGGCCTGTTCTGTGAAAGCCTTGTCTCCCGTCTCCGCTCTCTGAACCCTCAAGCTGAACTACCCCCGCAACAATATAGCTCTTTTCGTCACCAGCTGAGCGCTAAAGGCACTAAACCGCCACAGCGGTTCACAAATACCTATCACATCGAACCTTTCCTTTACCTTGGTGAAGAATAAAGGAGTTCTGCTGGACAATTTAAATAAAGCAGAAACGCACTCAAAAATATCACTATACGAGCTTAACTGCAGTAACTACATCAACGGCCGCACTAGACGAGGCACCACGATTCCACACCAGTCGTACATATGCTCTAAACTGGCAATGTTCGGAGTTAATGCTCAGAATAAACTGTGCACTTGTAAATATTCATTTAGCTGCTTGTTTTTCTCCCTGTCGCCGCTAACACTGCTACTCTGTAAAACAATGAGTGATGCATTACCCACGTCTCCATCGGTAACTTGGAAATCGATGCTTCGCCTTTAAACTCGACATCGATCGAAGTTGGCGTCCTCTTTTAACGCTCTCTCCTCTATCAAGAACACTGACGATACTACGAATGTAAAAAGAGCAGGCAACAAGGTCCAAAACGCGTTTCAATAATGCTTCTTTGGGTTCATCTCACCGCGTCAGCCATTCTCTCTTCGGCGTGAGAAGAAGAGCGCGAACAGAGTGCCGGAGGCAGGGAGCGCCAAATTAAAGTCGTGCCAAGAATCGAAGATCGCTGATGTTGTCTCTTTCAGGGCATCTCTTGCTGGCGCTTCTTTATTTTCACTACAAATATTTTTGTTGTTCTTGTCGTTACGCGTACTGGTGCATGTAAAAGGGGCTCCCGGTCGATCCGTCAGCGGGAGCAGACGAAACCGTACTGCCGGGAAGCTAATGTGACTTAAAAGGTCCTCAATACAACGAAACAAAAAAGACGAGGCTTGCATCGTTTGTATGGGGTACACATAAACTTTGCAAGAATGCTAGTGTCGTTTGCACTCATCAAATATGAAACCAAATCTTCAGCCCTGATTGATTTTTGTTGCATTTTTGTTTTGCCCTCGCTGAGAACGCCGTTGTTGGCTCATCTCCCCATTCTTGCAACCGTACAGATCAGGTCATCGGTGCCATTGTAAATACGCTAGAACGCGAATTTCTTTATGGAAGGCAGGAAGTCAGCAGCGCGTGCCCTGTGTCGATCGAAAAGGTCGGGGAGGAAGGGAGGCGTCGACCATCCTTTACTCGGATCGAAACCATCTTGTTGTAAAGGGGGCCTTAATCCCGTTTCGATGGCCTCGTTAAAATGCAATCGAACACTCCCCCTATTCGCCTCATTTATTCCTCTTTCTTTCTCTCCTCCACCCTCTATCGCCTTTCTTCCCCGAAACGTCACTACGATTATTCTTTCCAGTGTATGGATCTCTTGCTACTCGGATTTTTTCGAGTCGACGTCCCGACAGAAGCCTCCTAAGACACGTGCAACGCTCACTGCAGAGGATAGTCGCTCCTTCTCCTAAGATGTTCATGCCTTCAGAGTTAATTTCTGCTCACTGTGAACGGAACGCATGCACCGAGTTTACAATGGTGGTATCTAAATTCAACACATATATATGGCTCTGCATTTTACTTGCAAATTTCTGTTGTGCATGCTCTATAAAATGTCCTCGAAATTCCAAGCACGTCATCCGATAAACGCGTATACCGTAGTGGTGCATGGTTGCTGTGCAAATTGAGTTTGCCTTTGTTGCTCGGGCAATGCGATTTGTAAGCACTTGCGAAATTAAAGACTCTTATCTGCAGTCGAATCCTTTGAGGCTTGTAAAGTGGCATAGCATATAGTTATGCGCACCCGTTAACCGAGTGTGAAAATCTTTCGTCTTTCGTGCACAATTTCGCATACAGCTTTAGCATACAACTTTCCTCAGTTTCTTTTTTTCTCCCCTTTATACCGCAATCGCATCTTTCTCGATAAAGACCACCATTCCTGCCATCATCGCGTTGCGCTCGAAACGAATTTTTGCCCGCTCTTTACCTCCGGGAAGCCCGGTACACATAGGTGTACAGTGTGCGAAGCACGGCTTACACCCAAGGCCTTTTAGTAGTGGTTTGCATGCATATCTTGAATGCTGACCAGCGCCTTCTTTTTGAGCCGTGCGGTCAATCTGCAAATTGTTCTTCATTTTCGTATCCATATAACGAGGGAAAATTGATAAGTTTCTAGCATTATTAAGCATTGCATGCTCCTTCATTGTGCTGCTGAATGTGACGCTGGCATAAAATTGAGTGCGGCTTGCACATTTGTTAGACACTGAAAAATTACAAGATAGATGAATTTATTGAAAGGAAAGGCAGAGAGGTTGGCCTGAATAATTCAAATCTGGCCTGCTATACTCGCACTGGGGAAGGGGAAGGTGAGAAGAAAGAAGATTATGATAGGTGACAATGTGGGAGAAGGCATATGAAATATATATACAGACACGTAGCTTGCTTTACAAAAAAAAAATGACAAAATTACAAAAATTTAAAAATTTGCTTTCACATTATTTGGTGTTTTAGCAAACGATGTGAGACAGAAAAAACTCAATAAACGCTTCTATCAAAATTCTCTTGCATTTCCTAAGTTCGCTTCACAAGCTGAGCATCTATTGTATTTTAAGGCAGATTCGACGCGACTTCATTTGACAGAGAGAATCGATTCGTTTTCCTTATGCGGATGCGTATAGCCTTTCATCCGACCTACATATAGAATAGGCATAAACGTGGGCGTTCTGCATAAAGGCACTCGTATTCGAAGATATTTTGGAATGATATCGCACTGCCCCGAGGCCTTTGACAACTAGAAATTGCGATGCGTAATAAAAAAATTGAGTTATAAAAAAGCAAAGGAAAGGGAACGGGAACCAATCGACAGTGCCTCCGGTTCCGGCGCAGATAGATGGGTTTCGGGGTCCGATTGAAAGGCGCGTTCCGATGCCGCAAACACGCGCATGTCGAAGCCTTCAACCACCGCATTTTCACTCATGTAAGCGACAGGACCTTTCCGTCCCTATAAGGCTTCAAGCGATGATCGAGTATGCTGTGATGCCCAGTACGGTTATAACGACTGCAATAAAGTGCGAAGATGAGAAAACATTGCTCAGGGGTGTTCTCTGTTGTTTTTTTCTTGTCATCCTGCCATTTAGCGCAGTTCTATGCATGCTTTCGTACCCCTAACAGCTACTTATCCAACTTCAATATGATCCAGCATCTATATATACATGTCCTGCATTGTGTCTGTGCATAGAACCTTGAATGCATCAAAAGTTTAAACTTACGCAGCAGGAAATTGTTTCTCATAGGAGCAGACTTACATAGGCTTGCAATTGACTCTTGAAGGAATGATGAGTTCATACAAGCTTTTGAAAAAGGGGAACTTTCTTCTACTATATTACTGCCAGCTATGTATTACCGTACGAAGTTGTTTGCAAGGTACTGACCGGGTGGCTGCTGGTGGTGCACGAGTTTGAAATATCATTAACTGAAAGTCGCGGTAAGTTGCTTACTGTTGTGCTGAGTGCTGACTATACAGACAACCCGTACCTGCACATTGGTACTCCGAATACTTACGAGAGCGATATATCGTTGGTGCTTTCCTGCGGAATACGGGAGCTCCTTGGCCGTGCTCAATATGCTGCGATAGCACGCCAATGTACCGTCTTTGCCAAAAGTAACCAGGCTGCACGGTTTGCTCCTTAGCCCTTTAGTGCAGCGTTTATGGAGCATCGCCAATTCTCAATGGCTTGTACGAGAAGAAATCTACTCACCTCTATCTCGGAGGGCTATGTTTTTCCCTTTTGGGAGATATCAAGTGCTCTAAACGTGGCTCAGAAGAAAACCCTGCAGCTTGGTTACTTTTGGCAAAGACGGTACATACATGTTGGATATTTCGGTTAAAAAAAAAAAACGAAATTACAGCACGCTTGTTGAATTTTATTTAGTTTTAACTGAAATAGTTTGCAACTAGTTCGTTATTAGCTAAAGGGTGAAGACATTCACAAGAAAATAATGCCGAAAGCATGGAGCACACCGAAACAAAGTTATCGTTGGGTTATGTAGATACTGCAGTGTGGTTGTGAGATGAGGAGCTGATCCGGAAAGTCAGACAAGTCGGTGCAGATTGGGACTTTCTGCAAGCGTTGTCTGCTTGCATACTTAATAACCTCTTAGTGCAGTCGTTTGGATAAAAACATCACTCTTCTCAGGCCACAGGGTAAGGGCAGTAACAACATTTGTAACTGTTACCAGTCACCTTCAACGCAAAGTTTATAAATGGCACGACAAAGTGTCATGTTTTGCTTTCCGTGACGGATCGGAGGTGGTTCGATCACTGTTGTCAGCACGCAGACCACATCATACACGGTACTCTCGTCCAACGCTCGTTGGAAGCAGAACATATGGTTGCCAATATCTTAAGCACCCTTCCACTTGAGGTTTTCATCACAGCCCGATGACTTCACTCTGACAGGTTTCCTTTTTCCGTTAGATCTAGTACTTGAGCTTCCCGGGCAAGCCAAATAGACAAGGACAAACTTTAATTCGTGAAATAACTATGGAAATTCAGTCTTCAAAACTAAACACCGAAAAAAAAACGCCAAATTTTCAAGAAAATGAGTCACTAAAGACTGAAACCCACAGGACGCGTATATATCGTCACATCAGCGCCTGCATGCTCTGTTGCGAGTCAGCATTTCTTCGTCCTTACAACAATACGTCTCAAGAGGCAGGTTGCCTCTCGCCCCTCGAGGCTTAAACTCCAGTACATGCGGTACCACAGAAGTTAAAGAATGACGACGTTAAAGAAGAATAAATCACAAACTGGTTAGAAGATAATACAACTGCAGCAGCGCGCTGCGCCGAAAGAAAAGCAATTCATCGTGAGGCTGAATGCGTGTACTTGTGTACACGGCGGCTCGATGGACACACGCGCTACGAGCACGCACTTCTCCCTTCACCTCTTCGCCGGGTACATTGCCTCCCGCAGACGCGCGACTGTACTTCCTTTTTCATCCAGTGCTATGCCGGGACGACGGTGGACGTCGAGGGATCACTCGCGTTCCACTCGCCGACGCTGCCTGTATCAGTACTGGCGCTGCCGGATTCTCCTCAGCGTCCTGAAGAGATGCACGGCAGTGATGCATAAGCTGAGCACGCTCGCCTTTTCTCCTCCTCCCCCTCCTTCTCCTCCTCATCTTATTCTCCTCCTTCTTTTCATTCTTTGTTTCTGAGCTTTTCATTTCTTGTGTCTTACTTTTATACGCGCCTTCATGCAACCCCCCCCCCCCCCCCCTCATCATTTCTTTTTATGCTCGCCTTTTCTTTAGTTTTTGTAGAAAGCAAAAACTTACTATGATGTCTGTTTCATTTCGAAAAATATGGAAAACCCGCTGAGGAATGCGCAGTGTAAAACTGGAAGGTGGCAGAAACAAGAAGCGGCGATAGCGGGTTAAAAGCTGGATAAAAAGCAAGGGAAAGGAGTCGACAAGAGCACGGCCGTCTTCTCAGCCGCCGTTTCGACGCGAGATGAAAATATAAACCGTCTTGTTCGAGCGTGGCCGCACATGGGAGCACGCACAAGCGCAGGATATTCCTTTTTCGGGAACCTCCACTTTCTCCCGTCCTGCTCAGAAAAGAAAGAAAACACAAAACAAACACGAGAAGAAAAAATGCAGACGAACCAGTTTGGCGAACGAGGGAAGAGAACGGGAGAGGTGTTCTGCATGCTGGATCAGAGGAGAAGAGACGCCACGTAGCTTTAGGCCGAGGAACAATTTCGAAGTAGAAAGCCGATCGCGGATGAAAATGAACCAAAATCAAGCAGGCTTTCTCCCCCCTGCCTCTCTCTAATTTTTTTCTTTTTTTAGGGACGAAAAACGAAGATGTGGCGCGCGAGACGTCGAACAACGAACACCGCGCGTGGCGGCGCTGTCGTCGTCGTCTTCTACAAAGGCCGTCGTTTTCATGCGCGCGGTATCACCAAGCCGCGAGCGCGGTACTTTTGCTACTTTGTTGTTGTTTTTTTTTTCCTGCATACTGCCTGTATACACTTGCACGGCAGCGGCGGCGACGCTGGGGAGCGTTCGGATCACGCCTGGCCGATCGCTTATCATGCAGAGATGCTGCTCGCCGCTTCTGCTGCTGTTGCAAAGGCGGCAGTGAAAGCGGGGAACGGCGGCGGCGGCTGCCTCTGTCGTTGATGCCGCCGCCGCCGCGTCTGTGGTGCTGCGCGCGCTTCGTTTTGCCGTTGTTGCCGACGCCGATACTTCTTTCTGGTCGTCTCGCAATCCTTTATGTTCTTGCTCCTCCTACTGCGCCCGAAGGCACGACGCATGCATATATATATATATATATATATATATATATATATATATATATATATATATATATATATATATATATATATATATAGACGCCAGCATAATCTTTTGTACGAAAAGACGGGCTAACGAAAGCGAGTGCGAAATGAGAGCTACGACGACACGCATTGCAGGCGAACGCGTGCGTGGGTGTTTGGAGAGCCTGCAACATTCAGCATCTTTTTCTCGGTCGCTACCTCACTTTTTCTTTATAGGATTCCGTCGAGCTCCTTGTGTTCTTGTATCATCCTCATTCGAGCTATTATCCTGGTCGCAATGTCTCACTGTCGGGAATCTCTGGCTGCTTTAGACTGCCGTTGGAGCTGCTGTTTCGCTTTTAATGGACGCGGTGAACTGTTTCTATTGCCTGGAATCCTGCTGGCTGTATGCTAATACAGTGCGTTTTTAGCAGATGTGTTGCAAGCATGTTTTGTCGATATAGTTGTCCATCGAGCGCAATAAGATATAAAGCAAAATCCGCTTTGAGGCTATAATCTCTGCAAATTATGAACAAGGTATATATAGCACAAAAGCTAACAAGGAAAATCACCCGAAAATGAAGTAGTGCAGGAAAGCAAATAGCCGGAGAGGCACATTGCCATGGGGGAGACGATATTGGGCAGATTTGCAGAGACGGTGGACAATGCCAGAAAGAACCAATTAAGCATCTTGAGAGGAATATTTGCTTCAAAGAGGGCGCGCAGCCGGAGACGTTGTGTGGAGCCAATGAAGGAGGAAAACGACGTTGAATGTTGCACTACGTTTGTGAAGCTGAAAACATTTGGCTTGCTGTTTCGGCTTTCACCTTCTCTATTTTAAGTTTACGGTGAACTGTGTCATCCTGGCCTTCGGGTTTGATTTCCTATACTATTGTCAGGGAAAGTCTGCGCTTATTCAGTAAGGGCATTGAAAATGTTACCGAGATGAGCTCAGCAGTTAGCTAGATAGCCTATATTGAGCATGTTTACTCTGTAGCTATCGAATGGTCTCTGCGAATGTACTCGGCCGGAAAATGTAAAAGACTTATAGTGTTTTGCTGAGAACGGAATGTAAGGCTGCAATAAAAATAAATAAAAGAAAGCCTTCGCTTACTAAAAACGCATTGCCTCCCTCATTATTTCCGCACATGGCAGTAGCCGCTTCGTTCCTATAGCCGCGATACGAATGAAACGGCCGCCAAAAGGGAAAGAGCTGTATCTAAGTTTAGGCGTCGCGATACAATACCCATACCTCACTCAAACCATTCAGAACTGTTTCCTGTATACTGGATCATAAACATTAATATTATTTACATTTTCTGTTTTATTTTTTCGTCGAATTTTTTACTTTTCAACAACATGTTTCCTTGACTAAATATCAAATTCAACACAGTATAGTGGTGATTCCCGAACCCACAGCGCCGATAAATTACTGATATATCTTAGAGACGCACACTGCCTATGTGTTGTAGTCACCTTTTTAACAAGGTATTGACTTGGCGACTGCGTCCCGGCAAATACGCGTATTATTTGTGAAACTACTGTGGCATTTAACTTTATATATTTAATTGGCTAATGAAAAATGTCTATTTGTTTTTCATTTTCAGTGCTACTTATGTTCATTGTTCAACAATTTGCGTCCGATGCAGTCATATGTGCTAAAAAGGTGCTGAGAATATTGTGTGTCAAATGTGGTTGCTATGGTAACATTTACGTTGCTGGCTTAAATGTACGAGCCCGAAGACTCTCAAGATGTTTGTCAACCCTTTCCGTCCCCCAGAGATATGTTGGAAAGTAATATCTACGTATAATATAACCACACGTGATGGCTATAGATTGCTATCTCTATAGAAATGATGAGCGTAGCGCCACGATACATTTCAAACAGCACGGTTAATGTACTCAGTTTGCAGGGCTACTGAGAAATATGTTTGTGTAAAGCCAGAAAGGTACTGCTTTGTTTCTATTTTATAGAGTGCTTTATTATATATACAAGGAGGGACAAGCCAGCCCAATTAAGAGACTAGCCGGGCACACGCACGGTGAAAGTCCTTGCTAAAGCTTATGCTCGCTGCTCGGTCATCTACCAATTTCCTCGCCCTCCAGTCTGAACTGCAGCGAATATAGCGACCGCGTGCTGCGAACCCTATGCGCCTACAGAAGCGCAATGCAGAGCGTTTTAACAGTTTTTTCGTTGATGGCGAAAAGTGCAGTTCGGTTCGTAATATCCCACCGGTCGTGGCACGTGGAAAGGGGCAGGTGCTCGCGACTGCCTTTCGCCGCTTAGAGCAATCCGAGCTTCATCTCCGCGCTTCGCACTGCGCACGTGTCGCGGCGGGATCGTGCCACCGCAACGGGCCGCCAAGCTGAGCAGCCCCTTCCCCCCCCCCCCCCCCCCCCCAATCCCCTCTTCCAATAATATAAAAAAATTCGCTGCAGTTCTGGCCAGAAGGGACCCCGGGGGAATCGAACTTCGGCCCATATACCTACCAGATGCCACAGGCCAGAACGCGACACGCGGCGCGGTCTGGTTGCGCGCGCCGCACACCACACCTGGACTCGACCGAGAGCGCCCGCGCGCCTACATGCGCTTACCCTGGAGTAGCAACAGCCGCAGCAGCCCTCACCCGGTCCCCATGGAAATGAGGCTCTCGCCGCGATTTGCATCGCGGCAGGCCGCTGATTTGCATCGGGACCGCGGCCAGCGCTGTAGCAGCCCGGAGGCAGCGTCGCACCTTCGCCTCTTTATTATTTCTTCCCTCTTGCTTCCCCGAGGGAGACCGGCCGGCAGCAGCCCTCGGTCACAGCGAGCGCGCTGAACCGCGTGTCCCTGGCGCGTCCAGCGCGGTCCCCCACGACATCGTAATCTCTGCGCGCGCACATTATGCAGCAGGCGTGCGCTGTTTCACTCGCGGCCTTCGTACCCGCGGTGGCGGAGCGGCAGCCGCTGAACACTGCGCGACGCGGGCTGACTGCCTGACTGCGTCGGCGGCGGGCGCGCATCCATATGGATGCTGCTGCAGGGAAAAAGAGGAGGCGTGGAGGCGACAAAATGGTCTTCAACGCCTCCGCCCCGCCGATGCGTGTGCCCCGGGGGCAGGGGTGCATAGATGTGTTCGGGACGCGCTCATATATATCGGCGCCATGCATGATTCTCGTCTCTACTGCATTCCTGCTCCCGGGATCGCGCCGATGGCTGCCACGACAACGTGTCGTCGCGCACTGAAGGGCATACAGGCCACGCTGCCCGCTCCTGTGGGGCGGTTCCTCCTCCTGCCTACTCAATTCCTCGCTCGCTATTCCTATCAGACGGCCTTCAACACCAGCAAGTGACGTGTAAGCCGTGATCAGGTCCGATCGAGAAGGGGGACTCAGCGGATGTAAAAGATGGGCAGAGAGGGAAACAGCATGTCCCGTTCTTCGGATATGGTTCTGCACTTACGTTCTCTCTCTCACTTTATGACCCTCTCTTAGCACTCACAAAATCGTGTTCCAATTCGTGTCGAACAATGGGCGAACAACGGTATACGACAACCCTGCCTCGAAGCTGCGTCAGACGGTGCTGGTACTGCATGCTGCTTCTGCCTGTATGGGGGTATAGTACGCTGATCGCGCAACTACTTAATCTCATGGTGCATTTGACACATGATGGACCTAACTACTTATGTTGCATAAAAAACAACCAAGAACACATAGCAACTTAATCGTACACCCGACCAATGTCATCATGCGTATAGCTTTTTTTTTTTTTGCCAATTTTGCTAAAATAGAACATGTTTCAGATTTATTTAGCCGTAGCTAATATTACATCGGGGGCTGCGGCGGGTATCAAGTCAAATCCAGGCTGCTTCGTTAGTTAGCTAATTAACTAAATGTGATAAATTTTTGAAGTTCCTATTTTAATGGCTTTGTTGTATTTGCAGAATTCGAGCTCATCCTTAAAATTGTACAGCCGAAAGAAAATTACAAAGCACGTATATAAGGCCCACAGATGTCAGCCTGAGAGGCGTATTCACCACAGCGGCAGCTAGCAAGTCCGACATAGATCGCTCCGCTTTGGCACTTTGAGGGCGGATTGCGACTGAAATGACTGCACGCATTGAGTAGAGCACGATATACACTGTGTGCTGACGCGGTGGTTCAGCCGCCTGGCCCTGCGGGTGATGCCAACCTAGTGAGGAAATCTCTTTGTGGAGCGATCTATGTCAAACGGACGAGCTGCCACTGGGATATATGCGGTGAAGTCACTTAAGAGGCTGATATCTGCGAGCCTTGTAACTCACGCTACGAATTTTCTAGCGGTCTTTTTTTTTTTTTTTTTTTCGCGGCTACACTGTTTGGAGTACGAGACCCGGCCAACTTTACAAACAGACCATAGGCCCTAAAATAAAATTAGGAGATCCACCTCTTACCTGGAGTCTGCCGTATCCCCCGATATAGCTTAAGGTGTAAAATAAATGAATCTAAAGACAGTTACCGTTTTCTTAATTTTTGGACCTATATATATAATATAAATATCTAGATTATACAGCACACGTGATAGTGCTAAACTGGTGCCGATTGCACAGTATTTGAATATTTCCGGAGACGGCAGGTACAGTCATGACAGCACAGTGTAACAAATGCACATTCATGGAAAGGAGGAGAGGATGGAACGTATAAGGGAGCCGATTAAGTGGTGAACAGGAGATATGGTAAGATGAAAGGAAGAGGATATATGCTAACGGACTAGAGTTAACTCGGTGTATTCCCGATCGAAAGCACATTTGAAGATGTAGAAGCTCTCCCTGCGCACTTCGTGTAGCACCCGCCTGCTATAGCGCGCTCGGCGACCGTGAGGACGCACGCTTTTGACGCGCTATGCCCATGCGCACGCGCTTCCGGCCGAGGCGCGCTGCGGCGAGGTGCCACTGAATGCGACAGGACACAAAACAGCTGATTAGAATATGAAAGGAGATACGTTGCGACTCTATCAGCGTGCATGCGTTTACACGGAGAATGGAAGCAGCAGCTATTAATAAACGTGTCGAGCGTGAAATGAGATTACGGGGGCCGCATGCGTGAGGACAGTGGGGCAACAAGCGTGCCATAATACGCTGCGCTTCGCGTGACAACGACAGCACGTAGCAATTACAGGTGTTTGAAGAGTCCCGGTGCCGGCCTTTGTGCGCGCCCGAAGAGGGTTTTGGAGACGGGGTGGATTTAGAGCGAGTTAGTGAAGTCTTTTCCGAAAAGGAACGATGTTCAGCGACATTATATGCGCGCAATTTATATTATCGCACTTATTGAGAACGAAACAGAACGCCAGAGGTAAGCAATCTCTACTGATTCTCGACGTGACTTCGCTATGGCCTATATGCAGGACGATATTTTTCCATGGCTTGCTGATTGATATTGTAAAAAATTAGCTGTGGTTTATGGCTTTTGGTTAAACCTGGAGTTATGCGAAAACAATTTTGCGCATAGTAGTTTACTATATGGTTTTGGCTTTATTTATGCCATAGGGGAATCACTTCACGTATGAGCACCCCTTGCCTCTCGTTGTTAACCAGTTTCATTCGGGTGTAGAAGACTTCTAGTGGTATGACATCGTCTCTACGTCTCTACGTCGAAATCCGGGGGCGGGAGGTGGGGGGGGGGGGGGGGGGGCACGTTGCCGTCGCAACGTTCGAACGAACTTTCTGTCCTAGCAACTCGCTGTTGTCGCTCGCCTCTACCACCTATCGAGTTATCTGTCTTCTTCTTCATCCTCATCATCACCTTCTTCTCCTCCTCCTTTTTTTTCTTCTTCGTATTCCACGGTGCCACACCGACGGCTTGAAAAGCT
Source organism: Amblyomma maculatum (assembly GCF_055883805.1). Classification (NCBI taxonomy): domain Eukaryota; kingdom Metazoa; phylum Arthropoda; class Arachnida; order Ixodida; family Ixodidae; genus Amblyomma; species Amblyomma maculatum. The sequence goes on along the minus strand of NC_139347.1, from coordinate 20,721,158 downwards.
ACCGCAGTGTAGCTTTCGCTACAAAAATTGTGGGGTTTAAGCGTGGCTTGAACTTGTAATAGAGCGAAAGCTGCGAGTGTTGCAGTGCTAGCCTCTTCAACACCCGCTTTTCAATCCTAACATATACTAGTTCAATCTGCAGTCGCTACCGGCCCGTTCTGCGCGAAGTCGTTGCGCTTGCGCATATCGCTTTGCTAGCACCAGGTGGAGCAATATGCCCCAGCTGTCGGCCAGCTATGTGCACGCTAACGCATCGAGACCAATAAACGCATGGGCATTAGAAGCACACGAAAGCGGATCGCACTATACTGTTTCAGCTATTAAGTGCAGGTCCTGATGGCTTATAGAAGAATGTGAAGGTAGGAAAAAATAAGGGGGGGAGTCTGTTTCTCAAAGCAATGCGTGCTTGCAGAGAGAGCACACATCAATAAGCACGGTACAGAAGCCGAAAATTTGCTGTGAGAACTCCTATTCAAACCTCCGCCCCGCCGCGTGGTGCAGTGGTTACGGCACTCGACTACTGTTCCCAAGGATGCGGGATTGAATCCCAGCCTCGGTGGCCGCTTTTTGGATGGAGACGAAAAGCGAGGCGCCCGTGTGCTGTGCGATGTCAGTGCACGTTAAAGAACCCCAGGTGGTCGAAATTTCCTGAGTCCTCCATGCATCTCCCATAGCCTGAGTCGCTTTCTGACGTAAAACTCCACAAACCAAACCAAACCAAACCTTCCCGCAGTAATAGTTGTCGTCCGTTACATGACAGGCGATCCGGCGTCAGAGCTTTGTCCTGTGCGATGCTCAATAGAGCGAGGACCCGGTATGCACTTGATCCTCCTTACCCGCACCTTCACAAGCGCCACAAAAACCTATTTGGGGAAGCTCGAATGAGGCAGTGCTGACAGGCTCGACTCAACACCTATCTCTATCGATGTGCGCAAGTTTCGCGACCCTTTCAATTTCCTGCGGTGCACGCGCTCTCGTTCGCGCGAAGTGGTATCCCCGCCGCCGCTTTCCAGCGCCACACATCGAGGCACCGCACAGCCACGCGGCATCGGGCCCTAATCCTCGAACGACGTCCCCCTCCCCCATCTCGACTTCCGCCATCCCGATAGCCAACTCACAGACGCAGCAACACAGTCTCGAGAGCAGTGCGCGGATGCTGTGCGATTCAAAAAGAGCATGCTAAGCAGACTGCACGCGGCCCGCATACCCTGGACCGGAGACGGCAGAGCACTGGAGAGACAGTAACATAATCGAGGGATCTGCTGCCCCTGCGAGCGCCGTTCCGAGACCCGCCCGGTGCGGCTTTCGCTTCACTCCCTTGTCCAGGCTGGCGCTCAAAAGACGGAAGAGAATGCACACAAACGCACTCGCGAGCGCCGGCACGTGTATCCTGCTGCTGCTGCTACGAGGGGAGGGCCGGGAACGGGCCTTTCTTTTCTTTCTGTGCGTACCGACAGCGATGGGTCGCCGAGGGGATTAGCCGGCGTTGGACGACATGCGCCCGGCTCGCCCGCTATCAGTCGCTCGCCGCTGGTCTGTCGTTTTCCGCGTGCCGGCAGCAGCCAGGAAGGAAGGAAGCAGCGACGGTAGCGTCGTGTCGAAACAGGCAGGCCCTTGGACGGTAGGGTCGCTGTATCGGCCGCTCGACGCGCTCGCGACGTCGGGGGAGCCCGCGGCTCGTCGCGTTCCCCGCTGCCGCACTGAGCGCGCGCACACACACCGTTCCTCCTGCCTCGCATCCGGACAGCGCGACCCTCGCGCGTGTCTCTTGTCGCAGAAGCTGTGTAATTTAGACGTCGAGCCGCCGTCCCACCCTGCGCGATCCGCTTTCGCCACGCACGTGCCCGTTGCCGCCCCCCGCTCGTGCAGGAGCACAATGGCGGTCATTTAAAGATGACTTCCTGCATCACGCGCGGCCGAGGGAGGTTGGGGATAGGGGGAGGTGACGTCAGCTTTCGTGGCCGGTACGCGCGACGCTTTTCTTTTCAAAAGCGCGACCCGACGTTCTATACTGCCGCTCTGCCACGACGTGGCGAAGGCGCCCGCACTGCGTGGCTGGTCGCTTATCTGAGCGCGCAACGTGCGCGCGAGGAGCGGGTCGCGCTCGGCGTCGGTTCCCGCGCCGGAGGATGCGGAGGACTCCTCCTGTCGCATCCAGCTTGCAGCCGCGACCGCGCGGAGACGCGGCGATCGCGCAGAGCAGCCGCGGCAGCCGTGGCTAGCGGAGAGGCAATTTATGGCCTCCTCGCTGGCGTTGACAGGCGATCCCTGGCGCCGCGCCGGTTTCGCGGCAGGACGCAGCAGGGAGGCGCGCGCTCGCGGGAACAAGCCGATAAATGCGGCCGCGTCCTCCCGCGACACGGCTCTGATTAGCCTCCTGGCCGGCTGCTGCCGCTGCCAGTGTGTGCGTGTCGCCTTGTCGAACACCGTTGTAATGGTCTGTACCGCGGGTGCCGCACAATGGCCACTACCTCCCCGTATATACGCCGCGCGGGGCGCGCCGGGCTGACGCGGCGACATCCCTCGTTCCCAGCGGCCGCTGTCGCCGCCTGTTCTTGACGCACCCGTCGCGACTCGGCGAAGGACGGAGTGGGCCCCGAGAATCCCTCACCACCCTCGCTGCCGGTGTAATGTATATTCTGCTCGGGGCAACTTTTACAAGCGCTGCCGGCGGAAAGAGAACTGGCTGCGCGGGCGTGGTGGACGCTAATGCTTTTGTAGCCGGTATTTATCGCTCGCAATTACAGCGCCCTCGGTTCTCTCCTTCCCTGTAGGCTCCCTCATTCCTGTTATATAATTTTTTCTTTCTCTCTCCTGCCGCTCAGTCACATCGTTAGGCCGATGGTGATGGGCTCTATTCGAATGCTAATACGACGTAGAACGCCCTCTCTGTCTCTAGCTGTCTATATGCCTCTTCGAACGGTGTATCATTTTCATGGCAGTATTCGCTACCTCTCATATTTTCGCTTTTGTGTGGGTGGGGTGGGGGGGGGGGGGGGGGCACGTCTGACACCGACACCGTAAAAACGTGTGTGCCAGGGCGCTATTAAAAGGCAAATATGGTCGTGAACGCACGTATTTATTTGAGTCGGCCGTTCTTCACACGCAGTTGACAACAATTTAGCCGAGGTCTGATACAATGGCAGGTTCACTGGATCAAGTTGCGTAGCGCATTCACAATCGACGACACAGCTAGTCGACATGGCCATGAAGATGAGGTCGCAGGCGTAAATATCACCTCGCTATAAACGGCTCGCACATCAAGTAAAGAATCTAAAACGCTAGGAGGATGCTTAAGCTTTGCCTTCGCGATGGTGCCTTTAAAAGCACCACGTCTCCATTGGGCGAGTTTGTGGTACTGAGAGACTGGCACAAAGTTTGGCAAAGTGTTAAACGTCTTTAGTTGGTATCTGTTTCACTTGTCGGTGGACGCCTGCAATTGCAATGAACATACAATGGGAGCCGCATACGTCATCAGTTTGAATCCTTGTCTCAAACTAGCCTCAAACTTGAGTAGCGAACGGATGCTAAGCGGAGGCGAAATGGCGGGACACTACCCTGAATGCTGCGTAAAGTGTTGCGTAACAATTCTAATACGAAGTCAAGTGCGTGTTTCTCTCTCTTTTTTTTTTTTTTTTTTCGACACGTTTATCTCAATTCTGGGTTGCGGCGACGGATTTTTTGCCGGCCGAGCCTTATACTGTCGTCAAAGGGTAACCCGTCCAACTACTTTGGGTGTACAGAGCTCAGGTTTTTCTCAGGGCGGTATATCATTCAGGCGAGTGGCTTGATACGTTTGGCGGAAAAGTCTGCCTTAATTGGCAGTGTTGACAAGAACCCCGATACATTAGTGCGGTTGGCGAAGTAAACTCTGGAAGGGCGACTATAACTGTTAGTCTAAAAGAGAAGGAACAATGTCGAAATTTGGGCTAGTTGGTAGCGATCCATCTAAAACAGCGCACATAAAACACGAAACACAAAGATGAGCAGCACGGACAAGAGCTCTTGGACAAGCGCTGTCGTCCGTCCTGCTCTTCCCTGTGTTTCGTGTTTTATGTGCGCTGTTTTAGATGAAGAGAATGAGCACCGGTCTATAAGTTAGCGCTCAGATATTAAATCATTCATTCAGTCATCTAATCAATCAATCAGTCACTCCATCATGCAGGCAGGTCAATCCATCGAACAATCAACCAAACATTTTAGAGACACTTAAGCTCTGCCTTTAAGAGTAGTCGGCTGTGACGGCGCGAAATAAAATGTCGACTATTCTGACATAGTTACATTCATAGCGGAACGCTTTGATTGTTAATGTGATAGAGTATAATGTATACGTTCTGCAGAAAAAAACAGCGTTGTTGTACTTGTGACGGAAAAATCACGGTCATGTCTATGGAAGGTGCTTAATAGTAGGTGCCATGGCCGGAAACTCATTGGCCGGTGGATTATGTGACGTCACGAGGCCACGTGGTATGGTTGAGTTGGTAGAAGGTATACCAACTAGGCCAGCTCCTTTAAGATGAGAGGGTTAAAGGGCACTCCAACGCTCCTCGGGTCCCGAGTCAAACGTACACACTACCCCAATTCACGCAGGCGAGCACGTATACGGCTTAAATCGCAGATTTATGTCCATGGCGGGTGGTTTGTCAAATAATACGGTAGCTAACGAGTGCACGCTAGTGAGCACATATGAGATCATGTATAAGACACACATTAAGAGATTAGTGAGGCAGTGGCGTAGCCAGAAATGTTTTTCGAGGGGGGCTGACATTGCTGTTCAGCCTCCTCCGTATCGAGATACCAATCACCAACCTGTCACCTCTCAACTGCGCCATAAATTCTGCATGCCGGGATGCAAAGATTGCACGGAAGAATAGCGTGCACCGTCTGGAGGTTTCGGTCAATCGACTATCCTGCGCATGTATTATTTCCAACGAAACTCATTCGTTAAATTTAGCAAATGCAGAACTCAAAATTCATCATAACCTGTTTTCTAGCCAAACAATTAACATTAATTTGAATACGTAGTCTTCCTGACGGGCCCACAGATGAAATGGTGTCCTGCACTCTCTCCAGTGTGCTTATAACTTTGATTAAAATGCAGCATCTGCACTCTAACAAACAGAAGTGTTACGAACAGACGGGGACTCTCAGCACTTCGACAGACTTTTCACCGGAACATACATAGCGGCTAAAAACACCGAGATTCAGTGCGAACAAGAGGCCTGAGAGGGAGAAGACAGCGCGGCGTCAGATCGAGTTTGGCCTCTGGAGGTTGCTCATGTGGCGTCACGCTCACTCCTAGTTTTTCTTTTTTTCTTTTTTCTTCGCGCACTCCATATCTGCTTTCTTCGTCAGCTTGTGATAGTACGCCTTGTCTCCTTCGTATGGTCCGATCAACGATTTCAGAAAACTAAATGCACCTTTCGCTTTTTTTATTCCCGCAGAAATCTTTTTGAGCGTGAAAAAGACATACTAGAGACAAAGTCCAGATTGATTTCCGGCTCTGGCGGTTGTTTTAGTCTGCGGTGTATGACAGTACGAAAACATTTCGTGGGGGGCTGAAGCCCCATAAGCCCTCCCCCTGGCTACGCCCCTGGTGAGTAGGGTACTAGTAAAGTGCATGAACTCGATCGACGATTTTCAAGAATAACGATGGATACGTCCTTTGCGCTGATCGCTCATCACCTCGTCTGCTTGTTTTATTCCTCGAAAGCCGGTTGTGCGTCGGTATACTTGTGCGTTTCATCATATCACTCCTCGCACTCCCGTGGGAGCCATGCGCGGAATTCCGAGGCTCGGCGCCGTCCGCATTCGGTGCGCACATGTACAGAAGCCCCGCCTGCAGTCTCGATGCCGTCGAGGCGTTCCCGAAGTCGTCCTCCTGACCGACACGACTATTCTGGCTGCCAGCCACTGTCTTGTCCCGGACCGCGTCGAGTTGCGTCTGAGAGACAGTCAAGGTCCCCGTGCCTGTCACTGCACCCCAAGTTGAGTGAAAGTGATGGGAAAGCCGCCTAGCGACAGCAGGGCAATACTGGAAGGGCTCCCCGGTCTTTTTTTTTTTTTTTTTTTTTTTTTTTTTTTTATACGGGCTTGCAGAAGTCGGTGCTGAAACTGGGGGTGCATGTGCCCAGGGCTCGTGATGGTCACAGCTAGCTCGTCAGAAATTTGTAGGTGCCCAAAATTCTCTGAGTGCACGCAGTGAAGGTGCTCTGTTAAGTTGCCACGTAACGAGGCAATAATTTTATCCTTGAACCCTCGAATTTCCGTAAAATCCGTAAGGACGAAGAAGTATACAAAGGGAAAGAAGAACATATCTTCACTGATGAAATCTACCATGTAGGCACTTCGAAGAGTACTTAGATGGGTCCTATCCATGTACTACATAGCATGAAAATAATAGCGTCCATGCCACTGAAACACCGTGCATGAGAATTTGCTTATACTGTAAAGGGAACTCCAAACTTTCCTTCGTGAAAACAGTTTTCCTCAGATGCATCAACTGCTGGAAATTGTACAGCCTAGGAAGAAGTGTTCAATGAATACGTGTAGTACTACCGTAAACAATTAAAGGCATCGATGATGAGACCAAAACACTCTTATTCCAAGTTATCCTTCTTGCAAACAATACCAATTTGAGCGAAGCCTGAGCCCCGCCTTTAAAGGCATGACACATGGCAGCAAGAGCTGAAGAATGCTAACTGGCAGTGACGACCGTGGTATTTCATGTGCGCACATATGTGCACAGACATCGCACACTTTATCGCTTGCATCGAAGTACGGACTCCGAGGCCGGGTTTGAATCCGATTCCCCCGGAGAAAAAACCCAAGGCGCCAGCATGCTGTCTATGTTGAAAGAACCCCAGTTGGTCGAAATTATCCACGGCCCACCACTACGAAATCTCTCATAGCCTGAGCCACTTTTGGACATTAAACTTGATATACCAAACCACAGGTAATTGAGCGCTATTTCTGGCTTCGGGCAGATATTTTTCGCATTTTTTAAATGCATTTGTTCCCCTAAGATCAAGATACACAAAATCCCGTCTACAGCATTCCTATAATACGGTTTTTAGTTTCTTACTGTGGCAAAACATAACTCGTGCTCACTAATCTAAAAGACGCCGTGCTTTTGTGTCCGTATTGTGGTTCGAATTTTTGTTTTGTTCAGTGGCTCGCTTTTCTTTCCTCTCGTATAATAAACCTGTGAGTACCCAATGACAGAGCTTGCAGCAACTCGGACACACTTTCACAAGCTGATAAAAGGAAATATGAAACAGCACTTGTTAATAACACGCTGCCGGAGGCAGCGTGTTACTCGCCGAGACGCAAACGAAGAAACGCGTTGGCCCGGAAGTGATCACTCAGCCGTGGCTCTTTCGTCGCTTCATTTTCGGCCCCCTGAGAGACTTCGGGGGCACGGCGGTGATGGGTGATGGAGAAGGGAGAATGCAAACCCGATAAAAGAATTAGCGACGGAGAGGAAGCCTCGAGCACAGTTATGAACACACGCGAAGCGCGCGGTTGCCCTCTGTGACTCGATTGTGGATTCCGGCAGCACGAGGTTGTGCATACACGCCGAATCAAATAGAGCAAGAAGTGACCCAATATTCCTCCCAACCCTACTCCCACCCTCTTGCTGACAAGTTCATCTAACCAGCACTACGCAAGTGACGGCGGCCGACCCACGAATGGGTCTCTCCCCCGGATGCAAAAATAAATAAATAAAAACTTAACTCTAGGACGCGCGCAATCAACCTCGGCGGCTCCACACATCAGTAGTCACAACTACCGCCAAGCGTCCATTTAGACAGCCTCAACAGTAGCAGCAGCACAGGCAGCACCCAAAGGAGAGTGTGGTAGAAGCCACGAAGGCTCCGCAGCTTCCAGTCATCATCATCATCACTACTCCGTCGTCGCTGTCTCCCCGAGTCGGGAGTGACGTCCGCGAGTGACGCCTAACTGGATTACGCCCACCCCTCCTCTCGCACACAAGCAGAGCGGAGCAGCGCGCCACGAGCGGCCCTAACGAGCCTTCGGGGACATCATTAATAGGCCGGCTCCCGGGGCCTAAAGCGATTTGGCCACCGCTACGTCGTGCTTTACCGAGGCCGCCGCCGTTTGCTGCTGCTCGTCGCACTGAGCGCGCGCTCGTGGGCATGGGAACCGGAGCAAGAACGAACAAGAGGCAGTGGAGGGGGGCGACGGGCCACAGGCTCGACATCCAATTGCTTTCCCCCCTTTTTCGCTCCGTGAATGGCGTTCGAATCCCGACTGACTGCCGCCTCTGACTCCCCGCTCGCTGCACTGGGAGCGACGCACAAGTGCCCCCGCTGACTCGCTTTTGGCGTCTGACCGCGCGCCCCGCAGCGAGTCCGAAGGGAGCCCCCCGGGGCGCGCCTGTCGACGTCTCTGCGGCAGCCATGCACCGTCGTTGATGCTGCGCCACCGTCGACGGCACCAAAGTGCACCGCGGGTGACCTTATTGCGGTTTTAGGGGGCCCGGCTCGTTGAAAAGCCATCGAGGATAACGAATCACTCGAGCCTCCGCGTCTGCATGCGTGCTTGCGGCAGGATGCGATGGCGCCGTATACAGTGTGCACGCCCACGGCGCGTCATTCCGGCTCACAGCTTCGAGACGTATAGTTGGAGAACGCTAGTTGAGCTGTACGTAGGAAACACTCTGCTTGAAAGCCATGCGATTTCTGATATGTAACGTCGCGTCTTGATGTTGCGAATCTGCCAGGCAAGTGGAGGCAGACCATGCAAGCACGCGCCACGGATGCTGAAATGCCAGCCACAACCTCATTCAAGCTGAAAAAGAAACTTTGTAATACATAAGGGGATATTAAACGTGCGAAATGTTGCTGCTAAACCTTGTGGCCGATTTGCTGCGGCCGTATTAACCCTCTCTGTGGAGAGCAACGGGAAATTTCGCATTTCTCCTTTCAGTAACCATCGCTACGATTGCCCAAAGCGCAGCTTATTCTTGCAGCCACCGAAAGCTGCTTTAATTTGTCACTATTCCCTACCCGGCACTTCTAGCAGAAGTCGTCGCTTTTATCATCATCATCATCAGCCTGATTACACCCACTGCGGCCTCTCCCATATTTCTCCACTTAACCCGGTTCTGTGCAAGCTGCATCCACTTGACCCCTGCGAACTTCTTAATCTCATCCGCCCACCTAACTTTCTGCCGCCCCCTGCTACGCTTTCGTTCCCTTGGAATCCAGTTTGTTACCCTCAGCGACCATCGGTTATCCTCTCTTCGCACTACATGTCCTGCCCATGTCCATTTCTTCTTCTTAATTTCTACTAGAATGTCGGTAACTTGAGTTATTTCTCTGACCCACTCTGCACGCTTTCTATCTCTTAATGTTACCCCTACCATTTTTCGTTCCATAGCCCTCTGGGTTGTTCTCAACTTAAGTAGAACTCTCTTGGTTAGCCTCCGCGTTTCAGCCCCATAGGTGAGCATAGGTAAGATGCAACTGTTGTATACTTTCCTCTTGAGCGATACCGATAAGCTGCTAGTCATAAGTGCTTGCCAAATGCGCTCCATCCCAATCTTTCCCAGTCGTCGCTTTAACACACACAAAAAAGAAACAAATTTTCATCGTCAATGAGGCTTGGAAAACGGCTAGTCATGCTGTCAACACATTAGTTTCACTCGTTAGCGATAGTAAACTATAACTGAGGCCACTGCGAATTAGGAGTCTTTATATTCAACTGAATAGAGGACATAACACCGAACCAGTCCAGTCTCTTAAGTGTGCGCGAATACGGTGGATATTTGACAGAGAAAGCGATGCCACAAGTTCTCAGGGCCGGGTTTGCAACACATCGAGGTAGTGATATGTCTGACTGTAGAAAACCTTATGACGCCACAGCGCCATGATGGCGTGGTCACATTCTGACAAGTGAGAGCGAAACTGTTATATTTCCCTTGTTAGCCAATCAAAATGTATACCATCAAATCATGATCCAGGCATCCGGTCCGTGGCGTTGGTAGAGAATACTCCCGAGAACGGGAAATCCGTAAACAACTGCTCTTCTGCCCTTCAGTCCCAGAGATGCGATGAAATTTGGAAGATTTTTGAAGAAGACAGTATCCATTTAATATAGGCACAGCCACAAGGCGAAACGGAATAGCTGTGCGAGCGTCACTTTTCTAGGGCTTCCGTTAAGGGTCAATCTTCTTTATGTATCCGTGAATCTAATCATAATCATCTGGAATGAGCTGAAAAACAGCGCCATTTCTGCACAAAGATTGTCTATGTTTCTCTCAAGTTTATAATAACGCTATTTTTTGTATTATTTGCTACTCTGCTTCTTTGCTGTAACCTTGCATGTCATAATTTTGCTTTTTTGGGGGTTAAAAGGCTCGGTACATATTTATTTGTCCCAGTTGTGCCTTGTGTATTCTGCTTTCGATTGTATGACCATGCAGTACTTAGTGCATTTTTTTTTTCTTCTGTGCTGTCATTGTTAAACCACCCTGCTAAAATCACCATGTGGTGATTGCAGTATAAAAAAAAAATAAATAATAAATTGAACAACCAGGCTAACAAAGATGGGCATACGGCAGGTGCTATCACCTTACTAAGTTGATTGGCAATTAGAAGTAGCAATGACGTCATTGCCTTTAGCAGGGTTGTGTGAATATGGTATAAATATTGCAATATACAGCTGGTTATTACGGCTCTCACTTTCGACGCATTATAGAAATGGTTAATTGCGCTTCGATAACTTATTCTTAAGCACATAGTACACAGTACATCGACCAATAATATTTTAAATGAACCTTTCCCGTATTAAACTTTGGTTCAAAAGCTACTCAGCTGAATGACTATTTCCACCCGAGTGAAAAGCCACCACTCACTATACATATACAGGTGAAAATTGCACTCCAGCGTGAGTTAATTGCACGTACACGCTACACTAATATTGACCTCGTTCCAAATCAGTGTATTAAAACTCGTCCTGTAATCTCTTAGGCGTCCTCGTCAGTTCAAGTGTTCGGAAGCTGTGTCGTGTTCTGAACCAGGCAGTTTCTGCTTCGAGTAAAAAAGACTTGAAACGATCATGCACCTTTCATTTGTACCCGGACGGCTACGCTCAAAGAAATGTTTGTCGCGGTCTATCTTAACTGTTACAGGTGCAACAAGAGTAAGATAAGAAAACGATCGGAAAAGGAAAGGAAAAGCTACTCCTCGAAAAGGTTAAAATAAAAACATATCTGTATTATCATATGGTAAGATTATAAATATTATGCACAACGATCGTAACAAGGCAAATATTTGATATGGGCTGTGGATAAACCCTAATAAACAATTGTTTACTGACGTTGACCGAAAACATGGTTAATCATGCTTGTAAACGCGCGAAAAGCCATGGTTCCTTCCAGTAATCGACATTGCCAAGGTTTCCTAATATTTTGCAAAAGACTCTGTAAATTTAAAGAGCGGCTTTTGTTCAGAGAGCACACAGTCATTTCCCTATAAACAAAAAAGCAATAAAGGCAGCTACCGGAGCGTTGACACAAGCCTTCTGTGTGGGCGTTTTCTTGCGAACATCCGTTCCAGCTCCTTTCCTCCTCTATACACTCATTGTTCCGAATTCTTTCTTTCCGGTGCACAGATTGATTGTATACCCGAATTCAATCACAAGTCCATATCCGTTAACAACGTATTTGTGCTCTTCAAGAAGAGGTAGAAGAAAAACTTCAACTCAAAGGGCGACGTTGGTGAGGAAATCGCTAACGGAACACACTTATAGCATCCTTCGCTATACAAGTTATACGCAAAAACGAAAAGCCGCCTTACATGCGCCAGGCAATAAAGGCAATAGAGGGTCTCACGCTGAGCGATAACGCGGTGTCCCGCCGAGCGACAACTTTCACCGACAACGAAGTCTCAATGCGGATGCATTCACTTTCAGTGACGGCACAGGTCTGCGGGGCAGTGGTTATCCCAGCATGTTCTTCATCTCATACATCACATCTCGACCCAGGGGAGCCGACAGATCATCCGAATACCCCGATTTTCCACGGGACACGTAAGCGGTTCAAAGGCAACTCTCCTTTTCACGGCATCCCCGCAGAGCACAATGCTTCAAGCGCTGCACAGCGCGAGTCAAGACGTCCCAAAGGAAGCCTTTTATTGGCACCACGCTGCGGCCTGTCTGCGGGCGGTCTTCGTCGGAATAGCTAATGAGGTGAATCTTTATAGAGCGCTCAAAAAGTTGTCTCCTTGCCGACGCCGCGCTAGATGCAGGGCCGTTGAATTGGAGCCTTTCGTGACCTCTGAGAAACCGTTACGCGGAGAAAGTTAAGCCTACTCCGTTGTTATCTTTGTTCGCAGTGTAATCATTATGGCAGCCTACGAAAGTTCAGCTTCCCTTTCCCCGGGGAAAGAAAGCCCGCTTCCGCCGCAGGGTTTAAATGACCTCGATCTTTCAGCGTGGTCTTCCTTCCTCGTTATGTCAACGAATAGTGGTCGCGGAACACGGGTCAGGTATGGTACAAGTGACGCGACATAGACTGAGCGGGTCGAGTAGGAGAAAAAAAAAATTAAGAAGAAAATGTCTGCAGGTACGAAAAAAAGCTTCGCAATGCCCACACCGTTGCCTCTGATTTCAAATACTTACCTTACTTTCTGGCTCAGTGAAGTAGGATATGTTCAGTTAAGCAGCACACAGTCTGATCATTTGACACACATAACGGGGTGGAATTTTCTATCGGGATGTATCTACAGACGGCGCTAAGAAAATTTATATTAATATAGCTCAAAAACTTACGTCATAAGCTGTAGCAAGGTATCTTTCTACAGCAGCAAAACAATTTTCCACCGATCCGATGAATGAAATCTTTGCATATCAACGCTTTTTCGGCTCTTCGAGGAGAAAGTTTTTATCGTTTATAACAGTGAGCAAATAAGTGACAAAGTAGAGGTGGGCCACTTAACAATCGCAGCAGTGGTCTTAGCTGTAACCTTTGGCCGTGGTTGCAACGATATTAATTCGAAAGCACTCACAAGCACTCACTCACAAGCACTCACGAACCACACGCTCACCACCACAAAGAAAGAATCATGTCCTATCTCGTTTGTGCCGTCGCTCTGGTTGGCTAGGCTGTTTCTTGAGGTCACAACCCCGTGGCATTGCGAGGGTAATTTAAACTAAGTCCAGTATAGTGGCTCAACGCGCGAGTCTCCCCTGCGGGTCTTCCAAGTTCGCCACTCAACAGAGAGAGTGATGTGATTGAGCCTATATGACTCAGCAATGACTGCGCATATTAGAGTTTGTACACTAATGAAAAAAAAAAAAAGAAAAAGACTATCGCAACGAAATCAGACCGGTTGGGTTTGAAAAAAGGGTGTTCGGAACGGGTTCAGTAGGCGAGCTGAGCCACCACAGCGGGTGCTTGTGCACGTTATAACCAGACTTACGTAAGGTTAAAGGTCTGCCCTTTTAACGCGGCGCCTCCCAGATCGTAGCACTAGTACTGTTAAATCCGTGTCCTCAGCGATCAAGCGCACCATTGCCCCGGAGCTGATAGCGGTGGTGCATGGTTATACTTCCGCCATTTGTCGCGGCGGCTCCCAGACGGCGCCACATGTAGAGCGCCACCAGGATGCATAGCCACAGAAAGCTTGTGTCAGCCTCAGGTAAGTGTCGTAAGTGCCGAATTAAAACAAGACCAAAAAAAGGTAACTTTTCGCACGAAAATTGGTTAAATCGCCCTGCCAATATTTGTTTTTATTGCGAAAATGTATTTATCGGCTACATTTTCATCTCTGTCGATAACGTTTTGTCCGTCCTTCCATCCACACCAGGAAAAAAAAGCTCGAAAAAAAAACAACTAAAAACTTAGAGCGCAGCATAAGAACCTCATTGCGAGTTGCCATGGTGCCAAACATACAACCCATGCCATTAATTACTACGCACATCACTGCATGACGGCACATATACAGCGTATTATCACGCAAACATTTTATATTCATTAGACTTTTCTGCTTCCTATGATAGCCACTTTCCAGTCTCTGTCTCCTGTCCCATAGATGAGGAGAAGGAAATTTCGGTCTCACACCACTTCGCCACCTGTCAATGTGGCAGGCTGCACCTGGCTCAACCGTGCACCAGCAGCGATGGAGGGTGACAGCTGGATGCCAAGTGTGTGACATCGCCGACGTCGAAGTTTCACTTGTATGTCGCCTTTACGTCGCGTGTAAAAACGCACGCGTAGAAGTATAAGATTGTGTGGCATTCAAACCCCACACATTTTAGGGGTCCGTGTTGTGAGGAATGGAAGTGCGGCACGCACCACCTGTTACCTGGCTATGCTTCTGACGAGATCGATGGAAGGACATCGCACGGGCCTGTCGACTGCATGACTCCAAAGGGGCACTATCACTGCCGCATATAGACAGCACAGAATTTATACAAAGAGCTGCTGAAGAAAAGACAAACAATGATGAAGGACAGGCTCCGTCTTTAAGGGTATGACGCGATAAACTACAGGCTAGCAGCCCACATTTAACTCCCCACTTTAACCAAGCCGTATAAACGTGCCTGCGTGGTCCATGGGTAATGTGAGTGCAAAAGCCCTGGCAGACTGATTCTAACCTCCCTCTCTCAATTTAAAAGGAGAGATCTCAGTTGCAAGCTCCTGTCAAACGTAATGTCGAGAAACCCTACGCCGCATATACATCAGCGCGCTCACTGATGTATATGCTGTTCCAGTTAAATCTAACCAAGATTGTCAAAAAATACGGTGAGCCCTAAGCTAATGAAACCAGCTACAGGAGCCGTTCAGAGTCACCTGGCCTAGTATGCAGTATTTATTTGTTCACAGAAACTAATAAATCATCAAAGACTAATTATCCAACCTTTTCGTTAAAAGCTTGAGGAAAAAAAGTGTCAAAGTTGTAGATCTCCAAGAACGGCTAGCTATGTTTTTTACATCCAACAAAAACACCCGTGTGCTGTACGATGTGACGTTAAAAATTTCGCAGGTGGTGTAAATTCCTTGAGACCCTATATACTAAGGCGTCCCTCAAAGAATCAGTCCCTTCGGGGCGTTCAACAAATTATACCATAGCACCTAACGTACCATACCATAACATCTACTATATGCGACACTTCGTCTTTAGGGGCCTATTTAAGATCCTTTCAAGCCATAACTTCTTAGTGAACCCATAGGCAAAGCCTTTATTTCATATCGTCACGGTTGAAAACAGAGAAACAGCGGCGGCCGGTTAGGCAGTCTGCGGTCACGAATTAACGCACTTGGGTCTCTTCGTATTTTCGCGAGGGAGCCACAGCGATGGCAAGAACCGATGTCACTCGTATAGTTCCCACTATACATGTGGCATCCTCTCCCCATGAGGAGAATCGTCCCGATTCTAAAAATATAGATGAAAAAAAAAAATGAGTGACGGAGGAATAGATAATGTACTAGGTAGCAAAAGAGCGGCGCATAAACACTGCACTCAACGCGAGTGATAAGGTTTCTGTCTGCCGACATTAATTACATGCGACTGAGGAGCCCGACACGAAAAGCGGATGATCTCTTGAGGAAGAATTCTCTGCAGGGGCTAAAAAAGCGACGCAAAAAAAAGACCACTCTGCCGCATGGGTCTCGATATTCAGACCCGGTCACCGCGATGACATTTCGACGTCCTCGTGACGGAGGTGGCATCGCTGGTCATCACGATTTCTTTTTTCTTTTTTTTTTTGGTGCCGGCCCAGTTATAAATAAAAATGAAAACCTCGACACCCATTTTAATGCTCTTTGAAGAGATTGAGCCTGTAAGCTACTCCATGCTGAATAAATACCGCTAATAAATACTGCTTCGGTTAAGTTGGTATAAACAACGAGCGCTGTATGTTCCAAGTCTTGTGCATGGGATATGTGCGATCATCCTCTCGGACAAAATAAATAAGCAGAGGGAAGTAAGTACAAACGATCAGGCGGCGTACTTCACACGCTAAAAGCGGCTCGGGAACCGAAAGGAAATATTGCGTTGAGGCATGCAGTGAAAGCCGCCTGCAGAGACGGTGCATGCATTCTACACGTTCTTGCGACAGTCCCGTTTCAAGTACAGAGCCAGCCGACACACTGGCTGCTCGAGTGAGAAATGCTTGTCGGAGAGCAAAAAGTACGAAGGTCGAACAATATGGCCGCCACTGGCGACACAGATCCCCGCGAGGCCAATTGTTGCCTGTTCAGTCCTCGCATGTTCCGAGGCTCCAGGAGCGGCTTCAGGCATTCATGCGGGCCTTATTCCCCGCGGGGTCAATTGCAAAAGCAAACATACAGGCGCAAGTCTGCGCGGAGCCAACGGGGTAACAGATGGATATAGATACGGGGAGGGTGGGACCAGTGTCACAATGCGACGTGGTGTACGCGACGCGCGCACACGCAGACTGGAAAGGGAGAGCTGGTCACCCATGTAGGTAGGAAGGAAAGCGAGCCGCTCGGGGCTTCGCGCCGACAAAAGGCGCGGCAGAGATGACAACACAATGGCTTTTCGGCGACGAAAAGCGTTTCCGACCGCGGTCGGGATGTGGAAGTGCAGGGGGGAAGCACTCAGGCTGCGGAGCGGCGGAAGCGAGTGCCGCCAAAGGAAAACCCGGTGGGGTCATCGCCAGCACCACTTAGCATGCGGTGGCGGTTTTAGTAGAACCAGCCGCAGCACACACGCTCAAAAGCACGAAGTGGTGCGATACTACCTTCACCATGCACGCTAACCAAAATGCTGCATGGTAGTAAAATGTCGCCGGGCGATGGGCCTGCTTGCAAAGTGATTACCGCGTCTTCCGCCTTACAACTGCAACTGCATTCCCCAGCATAACCCAAATTTGCAAATGTTGCCCAATCTTTCTTTTTCAGTTGTAGTTGCCTTAACAACGGTGTCACTGAAATAAAGTACATGATGGGTGTAGCGCTTTGCTAACGCGTACGCTGGTGTGATGGGAGCCACACTGACATGTCGTGCTTTACAAAACACAGGAATTAAAGTTACATATTGCACTAGGAAAATGTGATATTTCTCCATCTGGTGGGCACACAACACTAAGGTAAGGCAGGCTTGGTAGTTATGCAGCTGTTTGCGCAAGGAGCCAATCGACGCATATGCCTCGTAGGCTCGGATATCCAGAATTGAGCAACAGCGCTGTAGATAGCAGTGAACGGTAGCAGTACGCTGGAACGTTTTCGGCGGTGTTATATTCTAGCAAGAAAAACAATAGTGATGACAAAGCAGTACATGTTTAATTCTATACCACATAACGCGTGATTGAAGCTTGGCAAGTTATCACGAATCGTTTCTTGGTTTAATCACTTTGTCGATGTCACTACGCTGCAGTATACCCCCAAATGCCAGTAAGAAAGAAAAAAGAAATCCAGATATTACAGACTGCCGTTCAATTGTGCCCTTGTGTGGTGTCCGCGTTGACACTGAAAATGCATGCAGAATCCGTGTTCTTCACGGTCAAATAACCTCCCGCTACTCCTTGCTGCTCTGTTCCCTAATAACGCCATCTCTGTTCTATGTGGAAAGGGGAAGTGCTGAGACTTTAGGTAGTGCATGTGTTGCTGCGCTGGGAACCACAACAGCCCGGTAAAATATATATATATATATATATATATATATATATATATATATATATATATATATATATATATATATATATATATATATATATATATATATATATATATTGCAGTCCTCTACTTGCAGCTGTTTCGCCTATCGCATTATTACCAGTCAACGACGCATGCATGGCCCCAGAAGACGACGTGGAAATATATATATATTTTTTTTTATCGCAAACGTGTTCCTCGTAGATTTTTGTGGCTAACTGCAACATGCGCATGTCAGGTTAAAAGCTGATAAACGCGGAAGCCGAGATCGCCTCTCCCTCAGCCCTCTTCATCTAAAAGAAAGCGATAAAACCGAATGACGCTCAAAAGCGGAAAGCGCGACACGAAAGAAACTGCAGGGCCCGACCGCGCGAAGTTCGAAGCTATCCCCCACGCAGCAACGACCCCGCGGCGAAGACCGTCGCGGCAAGCAACAGAGGAAGCGCCGGCGGCAAAAGCTTTTCTCGCAGTGTGGTGCGCTGATCCTAGAGTTGCGAATAGCATCGCATTCGCGCCACAGCCGCGCAAAGAGACGGAATCGAAGGGACGAAAGAAAAGAAAATTAAAAACTAAAAGATGCGGGACAAATAAAAATAGAATTTATGGCAAAAAAAAAAAAAAGTACATTCCTTCTCACCCTCTCGTCGGGGGTCGCGCCGGGGCGCCAGAGAAAGCTCTTAAGAGGGATTTCGGATCCCCGAAGAGAGAGAGGTCATAAGAATGAAGTATACAAGCTGGGAGGGAGGTTAGGGGGTTACGCGGCAAAAGCACGCCGCGCTCGCGCGCGCACAATGCGAAACACGGTCGCCTCTCGACGAGCTTTCTTCAAACAGATCGCCCACCACCGCCGCCGCCATCGCCGCAATCGCAGTCGTCATCGCGACGCGGAGTCTCGCTGAATCGCGGATGCGACGGGCGGCGGGGGCGTGCCAATTCCTCGCTTCGCTGAACGCCCAGTTTTCCCGGAGGGGACAGGAGGAAGAGAAGAAAGAATAAAGAACGAAAGAGTAGGCGCTAGAGAAAGAGAGAGAGAGAAAAGAAAGTTTCATCTTCGGCGAGCTGGTCCAGACTTGGCGGCAAACGCGTTGCCTTAATCCGATAATGGACTAGGGGACCCACTGCACTGGCAGGCAGGCTCCACTCGTTCTGGGACGGCACGGTACTTTTGCTGCGCCGCCCCGAATGTTGCCGCTGCTGCTACGTAGTACAGCCAAGGCTATGCCGCCGCCGGCACGCAATAGAATCCGCGCACTTGTTTTCTGAGCGCGAAGAGCCGCTCGGGACATCCAAAGAAATGGGCGCCGCAGTGATATCTCGAGACTCGCTTCCTATCTAACTTTCTCCCTCTTCTAGTAAACAGCCGCTGTAGAAATTGTGTACGTGTAGTGACCGCAGCAATCGACAAAAAGTGACGATGAACAAGTACAACGCCTACTACTGTAGCTTACATGCGCAGAACGCATTGGCCCGCCTCCGTATAACAGTGCAGACGGCGCTGCCGCCATCCTATATAGGCACCGGCGCGAGCGCATGCATAAAAAGTCGATTTAACCCCACCTTTCTTTTCTGCTGCCGTGCGCACTTTCACTCCGTGCCTCTGGATAGGAAAAGGCTTTGCGGCTGAAGGCGTGTTGTCGAGCCATTGTCGCGGTTTAGAAGCTCCGAAGCAGTCGCCATATACGCAGCACAACAGAAATTTATCTGCGAGCATTCTTGAGAGTGCTTAGTGCGAGAGAATGTAAGGGAGGGCGTATATTTGGTGTATTTCTGCGCTGCTGAGCAGAAGGTAGGGGGGGGGGGGGGGGGTGAGGCATAAATGCGGACTCGCGGCACAAGTTGCATTTTCTCTGTGCACGCGGAGATCCTGCCCGCGGTCGAACTACATGTACTACAATGCACAGCCATGCTTTATCCGCGGCTTTATCCGTGTCGCATCTAGCGGGGAATGCAATCTTTTGTTAGTGAGAGTGCATTCGTCGCCGAGGAGAAATCCGCGCGCTGACTCTTAGAGGAAATACATATGCCGAGTCACTTTCTTTTCGAGAGGGCATGAAAGCCATGATCTTGGTTGGCTAGTGAATTTTTGGTCTATTACACGAAAAGAGCTTGCATATTCGAAGAAACACGCTCATTCTTGACTGAACAATGCAACCGCCTGTCCTTATGCTTGGATGAGCTAATCGTGCAGCGAAACTAGCATACATTTTGCTGCCCATGATTATTGGTCGTAGTGTTTGCTTCAGGCTGCACTGTTCCCTCAAGGAACATGCAAATCATCCCCCGTTGTTGGCTTCCCACCCAGCCATAATTACGGGGAATTCAGCGCAACACAAACACACACAAGAAAGGGGACACCACGTGCGCTGTCAGCATTTCTCACTCGGCCGCTTTAAATTTTGTTCACAGTAGTACTTGTATAAGTTAGTTTTCATGGAATTAATTAGCTCGTAACGTAAATTCTACATTCACACCTGCTTGTTAATGATATCATGCTTTGTATTGATAGGCATTGTAGTGGACAGTCCCAAAGATGCTATGTGGTGGCTATGATTTGTTCAATCCGATGTGAGTTAAGAAGTTTGCATTACATATACACGTGCGTGCGTGTGTGTGTGTGTGTGTGTGTGTGCGTGCGTGCGTGCGTGCGTGTGTGTGTGTGTGTGTGTGTGTGTGTGTGTGTGTGCGTGCGTGCGTGCGTGCGTGCGTGCGTGCGTGCGTGCGTGTGTGTGTGTGTGTGTGTGTGTGTGTGTGTGTGTGTGTGTGTGTGTGTGTGTGTGTGTGTGTGTGTGTGTGTGTGTGTGTGTGTGTGTGCGTGCGTGCGTGCGTGCGTGCGTGCGTGCGTGCGTGCGTGCGTGCGTGCGTGCGTGCGTGCGTGCGTGCGTGCGTGCGTGCGTGCGTGCGTGCGTGCGTGCGTGCGTGCGTGTGTGTGTGTGTGTGTGTGTGTGTGTGTGTGTGTGTGTGTGTGTGTGTGTGTGTGTGTGTGTGTGTGTGTGTGTGTGTGTGTGTGTGTGTGTGTGTGTGTGTGTGTGTGTGTGTGTGTGTGTGTGTGTGTGTGTGTGTGTGTGTGTGTGTGTGTGTGTGTGTGTGTGTGTGTGTGTGTGTGTGTGTGTGTGTGTGTGTGTGTGTGTGTGTGTGTGTGTGTGTGTGTGTGTGTGTGTGTGTGTGTGTGTGTGTGTGTGTGTGTGTGTGTGTGTGTGTGTGTGTGTGTGTGTGTGTGTGTGTGTGTGTGTGTGTGTGTGTGTGTTGGCGCATATCCATTCCTTTTCACAAATAACACACAAGGGACGCGCTCAGGTGTCTATAAAGCGTGATTAGAAACTTGCAACTGCACTCTCTGTTATACGGGCTTTCCCAAATCGAAATGGCAACCAACGAGAGTGCGATCTGGCGCGTCGTTCAGTCTTGACGTGACGGGTCTGAGGTACTTGTCAAAGAGAGTTTCATGCAGTGTAGTGTTTCCCCGGGAAGATAGTGTGGCATTCATAAGCGAAATGTTAAATGTTGTTGCTTCCTTTTTTTTTTTTTTGCTCGTGAAGCGTTACCACTGACATTTTCAGTTGAAGCACAGCTCGGTATACGCCGACATATTGGTATAAGACGCTGAGATTGGTATAAGGTTAAGCAAGTACCACCGTTATTGGCGAGTATAGGTTATGAGAGCACACATGCAGTACTGTACTGGTTACGTAATCAATATAAAATAAAATTTAGAAATTTTAAATATATTCTCAACCACAATACTCATCACTTGACGTACAGTACATGTTTTATACTTCATTCACTGACTTCAGCAGCAAGTGGACTACACTGGCATAGAAAAGCAGAAGCTTTTTGCGAAATCACGGGAACTGTCTAGAGGGTGAAAGTGGCATCGCAGGCAGACATTCGATGCCACAGCGATGCATTTATACGAGTCATACGAATCCAGACGAGCATCCATGACCCAGAACAGCTAATCAGAGGAGCATCGCCTTGATCACATGATCAAAGCTTTTTCATGACATGCTTGCTAGTTTGACTACGCGTGATGATGTTATAGCACTATATGGTGCGGATATTTGGCCGTATGTTCGGTGCTACGAGGTATGGTCTAGCTTATATGCGCGTGCTCGTGGGAATTATCTTGGACACCTTGTGCCGCTGACTGACTTCCCTCTCCTATCTTCCCTCTCTTCGCTATCTTTCGGCCTTCACCATTACTGTGGCGACTGGCTGTGTAGAGGCATGTTCACCTCTCTCTCCCAACTTTTGCCATCATTTGAAGGAATACTTGTCACCGACAGCTGCCACAAAAGTTCGACGACGCTTGCAGAAAAAAAAAAAGGGGGGGGGGGGGGAGCAAAAATTCAAGTCGCCATGACTTCTGACTGTCTCTGACAATGTATTTACCTTCCTTTCCTCTCGTTTCACGGGAAGGATGATTAGCTGCCAACGAGCGCCTCTCTGTAACAACTCGTATAGCACTAGCGGCATCCACACGCGCGCCCTTGGAGAACACATCATCATCCCTTTTTCTTCCCCATCGAGACGCATTGCATCGAAACAAAGCGGAAAGAGAGGCGTCAACGCGGCGCACGCTTGTCCCCCTTTGAGGGGCAACTCGTCCGCGGCAACGCTTCCGTAAGCTTCGCAGCACGCACTCGTGAGCAGGCGCGCTCGTGCGAATCCAGCTGAGGCGAGCCCGCCAGCCGCCGCCGCCGCCGCTCCTCTTTCTTTTCTGCGTGTTTTTCCTCGATCGTACCTTCTTTTTTGTCTCTCTCTCTTTCCCATTCTGTCCTCCATCTCTCCTGATCTCCCTTCCCTCTTCACTGCTAGTGCTTTCGCACTCTCTGTCGCGTTCTTCCGCATCCACGTCGGAAGGCAGCAAAACGGCGGCGGCTGTCGCTCGTACTGCGGCAAAGCGAAAAACTGAACGCGATTCGCTCGCGCGCCTTCGTTTTGCGCGCGTGCCACTTGCCCGCCAGACTGCTAGCAGCGCTTGAAAGCTAAAGAGAAAAAGGCGGAGGGACTCGTGGCTGTGTAATAAAATAAGAAATGAGAGCCAAGCGCAGCGGCTCGGCCGGCGGAGGAGACGAGAGCGAAGAGCGGCGGCTCGTTGTCGAGATGAGTGACACCGGAAGGAGGCATCTCCTCCGCCTCTCGGAAGAGGAAAAAGGGCATGACGAGCGAAGGAAGAGAAATACACAAAGAAAAGGTAAATAGCGCAGAAAGGGAGACGAGCAACGATGGAACTGGCGTTTCAGAGAGGAAAGAATGGAGGAAAATGACGATATGGGCGGAAAAGTCGAGCGTATACGTGGCTCACTTTCCTTTCTTCTTTTCTCGTTTTCCTCCTTTAATTGATCCTCGGTCGCCGCTGCGTGGAGGGGCGCTCGCTTCCGGGGCGAGAAATGGCAGTAGTGACACGTGACTTTGCCGCCCATGCAGACATCTAGTGATGCTGACGTGCCACTTGCGAGGGTGGACGGAAGGAGCAAAAGTGGGAGTACGGTGCGCAAACACAAGCGCAGATGATGCGGTGTCTCTGCTGCTGCTGCTGCAGCACGATGCACTTTGTAGAGTGCAGAGGGGTCGAGCGTGGCTTGAGACACCGGGCAATGTTTATAGGCGTCTTTTGCTAAAAGATGGCGCGCGCCACTGTGCTACCGATGCAAGGCAAGAAGAAGCAAAAGGATGCCGATTTCCGACCTGGGGAAGATTGTACACACAAGCGCTCACACACAAACTTGCACAGCCGAGAAAGAGAGCAAGCGACCCCTGGAACGGGTATGTGTGTGTGTGTGCATCTCGCAGTAGAGATGACGGCGAAGTCGGTGTGAGAAGGAGAGGGAGGTAGCGAAGAATAGCCGTGACTCCGGGAGCCGGAGCCGCGCAAACAAAACTGAGCGCCGCTCGTCGCACACCGCGTCGTGTTTGCCCGACAGCTCGACAAGGAGTCCTGCCACACTTCGTCCTGCATCCCCCCTCCCGACTCTGCCTGCTGTCTAAACCTCCCCAGACTCCCATTCGGCCCACCTCTCTGCGCAAACATGGTGCCCCCGCCAGGGAGCAAAAAACGTGCGCGCGCTCTTCGGTGAGGAGAGGAACGCGCGCCTTTGTTTCTCGCAGCAGTGGAAACAGAAGCAGGCAGACAGGAGGGCAGCAGCAGCCGCGCCAGGAAGAGAAGAAGCTAAGGAGAAACGGCGGCGTACGCCCGCCCCCTCAAACCGAAGCGACGAAACTCGGCTGGCGAGAAAGGAAAAAGAGAAAAGAAGGGTAGCGAAGAAAGATGAAAGGTTCTGGCAGCAAAAATAAATCTGTGAGAGCAGCACCCTCCCGCAGAGTACACGGACGTGAACGAGAGGAGAAGAGAGGAGCTAACAGCGAGAACCGGAGAGGAAGAGGAGAGAGGCCCTTGCGCGGGCCCGGCTGCGCGGGAGCGCGGGCGGCGGCCAAGCGATGCGGAAGAGGCTGGCTGGCGGAGCGGCAGAGCTCCGTCGTCGCCGGGGCAACAGCGGGCGGCACCGCCATTGGCGGCCGCTCCGCCGGCTTCCGCGCGGCTGCCTCGCACCTTTGCCCGGCGCGGAAATTAGATTCTCTCGGCGCCCGGATCCGCAAAAAGGCGGGAAGAGACCGCCGGGAAAGGAAGGAAGGGAGCAAGGCGAGGGTCCGGGAGAAGGGTGCACGGATGAAGAAGGGACTGCTCTCGGCCGAGGCCTTGCTCACTCGCCCTTCAAAGCTCGGCTGGGCCCGGTTCTGCCTGGCGCGCGGCTCTACGTGGCCCGAAGAGACGCGACGTAACATTCCTCTCTCTGCCTCGCGCCGCTCTAACTCGTGCGCCCGGTTCAGCTTTGCTGCCGCCACAGCCGCCGTCGGAGAATTAATTGCCAAAATCGGGAGCCCACCGCCGGCACCCAGGCTTGAAGCTGCCGCGTGCAGCGCCCTTCACGTAGGCCCTTATCAATTTAGCGCTGCCGCGCAGGGTGTTTCCTTGCGCGCCTCGAGCTTCTTCCCCCCACCCTAATTGCGGCTCCTTTAATAACCACCGCCCGAGAGCCCAGCACCCGAGTTTCTTGCTCGTGAAACTCCGTCCCGGCGTGAGCCCGCGAGAGATGAGGAACCCGTTCGTCAACTCAGCCACGCGGCCGCTCGCTCACACGACTCAGTCAGTTAGGTTAGATGGCTGAGGCGGAAGATTGCTGGAGCGTTTCCATGACGCGAGATAAAGGCAGTGAGGAGTCTTATATGGCAGCGCTTATCGCCGCATCGGTTTAATACGGAGAGAGAATAAACGGGCCTTAAACTGCCACTGTAATTCGCAGAAAGAGTGCTACTCTTTCGACATAATTGATACTAAAGTTGAGAGCGTGTCATAGGAACATTCCCTGGTCGAGGAACTGGCAGTAACCACTTGATGCAGCCTTAGCGCAGAAAGTACTTGCTTGCCTCCGTCGCAGCTGAATTTCACCAGCTGCTCAGAGCCATCTTGCAAAGTTGCAGCGGAATTTCAAGAGGATGTAAGCCGATGCTTGTTAGTTGCGGCGGAAGGCATCGCTTTATTTCTAAACATCAAACCAAATGCTTAAGACCAATTTTTTCTTATATGGGTTTAACAACGAGCAAAGCGAGTTATATGTAACAACACTGAAACTTGCACGCAAGTCGCCGCTCGACCAGTTTCAAGAAAAATTTGACCGCCTTTAAAGCGTGCTCTTCCGCAGTAGCGACGACCACCAGGTGCAGCCCAACTTCGCGGAGATGAGTGAATTCTTCAATGCCCTTTGAAAACAACAGGAAATAACGACACAGTGTAGATTGCTCTTGGTATAAAATTAAGGCAATGCGAAAAATAATGGCGCTCTTAAAATATATCAAATCGCCATGTTTTAGACTAGCAACAATCACCAGGTTCAAATACAATCCGGTAACAGCGCCCCGCGATTTCAATGTGCCAGAAATATCTTAAATATCTACCGCAAAGAATCTCTCTCTTTCAAACTGCGAGGGCACGGACTGCATTAGAGCTTCAAATTAGATACAAGTCAATAAAAAAATAAGCACTAATTTCATAAGACGAAGTGTGCAAGTAGAGATGTATTGAACACAAGGCCAGGGGATTATTTAAGGCAGGCATTGGATTGCGAGGCAGCGGAGTAGCCAGAAATATTTTTCAGTGCGTGGTATACGCCGCTCGTCAAAAAAAAAAAGCGAAAAAACAAGAACAAAGAGCCATACAGAGGGAGGACGCAGCGCTAACAAATGTTCGGGGGGGGGGGGGGGGGGGGGGGGGGGGTCTGTCTAACTGTGTGTCTAACCGAATTCGAGTATGGTAACCGAATTCGAGTATGATAACTTTAGTTCCGACTTCGAAATTTATGTGGGCGACAACCTAAATTTGGCCCCCTGGGTCCCCCAGACCCTAACTTGAGTATGGCCAACTGAAATACAATTGGGCCACTGCCGCCCCCCCCCCCCCCCCCCCCCCCGGAAAAAAAAATGGCCTCCCTGGACCCCCAAAATTCAACCTCGTCAGATTTTGACCAAAATCGATGTCCTGGACTCCCAGGATATCACTTCTTCAGAATTTGAATAAATTTGTGTCTAATCTAGTCTGAGTATGAGCGACTCAGTGATGGCATCTAAATTTAGATGCGCCGCTCCGAAACTTTGGCCCTCTGGACCCCCAGGATTTGAGTTCTTCAATATGTGACCCAAATGATGGGCGTCTAACCGAACTTGAGTATGGTAAGGTCGGTGGAGGTGACTTCTAAATTTACGCAGGCCACCGCAAAAGTTTAGCCCCCCTCAGATCTCCCGAGATCTGACTTGTTGAATTTGGCCAAAATCGGTGTCTAACCTAACTGGACTACGGCCACCTTGGTGGTGACTCCTAAATTTAGGTGGGCCACCCCAAAGGTCAGCCCCTCTGGACCCCCCAAGCATGACTTCTTCCGAATTTGACCAAAATCAGTGTCCAGCCTAATTTAACTATGACCAACTCAGTGGCAATTTCCAAATTTTGGTGGTGCAGTGGTAAGACGCCCGACTACTGTGCCGGAGTACCCGGGTTCGAACCCGGCCTCGGCGGCTGCGTTTCGATGGAGGCGAAACGGAGTGGCGTCCGTGTGCTGTACGATGTCAGTGCACGTTAAAGAACACCAGGTGGTCGAAATTTCCGGAGTCCTCCACTACGGCGTCTCTCATAGCCTTAGTCGCTTTGGGACGTTCAAACCCCACAAACCAAACCAAACCAAATTTTGGAGGGCCACCCCATGCTTCCGCATTCTCTGCGCGAGGAAGGCTACGTGCACTCTTCGAATTGTACCTGCGTGGTATGGTAATGGTATATTACGGTACATGGTATATTGGATCAGTTGTCCCAAATCGACAAGGGCTATGTTGACGCCGTAGCGGAGGGCCCCGGATTAGTTTAAACCACCTGGTAATCTCTTGCACTGACTTCGCACAGTAGATGGGACTCACGGGAGCCGCGGGTTTTACCTTCACCGAAACGCGGCTGCTACGGACGGGATCAAACCCAGATTCTTAGAAAGCCCTATGACCACTGTACGAGCGATGAAGCCTCGTTACAAATGACGACGACCATGTAAAAAACCGTCGCGCAAGAAATTAACAACTCTTGATGAATAGGCATTTTCCCATTGACCTGTAAGTTAAGCATGTGCGCTCGACAGTTGATTGCTGTTCTTCTGAAGCCTCTTGCATGGACGCGGCGCTATTGAGGAGGTTTCACAGCTATCGCATTGTGCCATGTGAACGGATTGCAAAAAGTTTATTTATTTATTTATTTATTTATTTATTTATTTATTTATTTATTTATTTATTTATTTATTTATTTATTTATTTATTTATTTATTTATTTATTTATTTATTTATTTATTTATTTATTTATTTATTTATTTATTTATTTATTTATTTATTTATTTATTTATTTATTTATTTATTTATTTGGTTATTTATTTAGAAAATTCTCCTTGCAGGGTATTAGACGAGGTGTTGGTCGTTAGAGAATGTCGATAATATTGTTACGAAGCGGCAAGCCGATGAAGACAGGAGACAGAACATGACCGATGACGATGGTAGATGACGTTTAATGAATGTTTGCGGGCCTAGCGCGAGCGCTCCTGCCCGCGCCACTGCCCGCTTCTTCTTCCTTGTCGTCCGTAACATGACCCGGGGCCACCGAGCGATCGTCCCGATCGTGGACGAGGAAGTTTAGCGATGTTAATGATTTTATGGCGTGATGATGGGCGTGTCTGGATGCTTGAAGAAGAAGAGGAAGAAGGAAAATAGAACGGCTTGCCGGTACGATGTCTGATGCGTGGGTGATCCGCCTCCCTTGGAGCTGTCAACCATCCGTCACCAGAGTCCATGGGACCGGTGGCTCGAGGTCACGTCGGGCAGCTTGGGCGGGGGTTGCGTGTTCGTGTCCATCGGTTCCTTCGGGTCATTCGGGTCTTTCGGGTCCTTCGTCTCGGTTCTGATTCGTATGTCTGTTCTCCTTGTCTTCAGGTCCGGGCTGGGGGCTGGGCGGTGGTAGTTGTTCAGGTCTGGGCTTGAAGGGCTGGGGCGAAGCTGCTCGGCTATGTCCCTGGGCCCTCGGTGATGGTCCCGGCTTGAATATGGCCTCGATGCTCCAAGGCGAGGATGGGGATGTCGTACGCCGCACCTCCAAACCAAACACCTCCAACCTCCGCTTCGTAACAATATTTTCAATGACTGCCTATAGTGAGCTGTATTAGTGTGAAGTGCGTCAGCGGGAGGCGATTCCAGTCCTTGGCTGTTTGGGGAAAGAAAGCGTTTCAATGCGTGGTAGTATGTGCTTATGGTGGATAAAGGGCTTTGTCGTGATTAAAGCGATCAGAAACGCGGTTAGCTGGTATGATAATTGAACTTTCAGGTCATGAGTGATAAAATCTATGAAGGAGACATAGTCTGGCAGTTTTACGGCGTGAAATTAGGGATGGAAGATTAGATTTTAATTTCATTTTGGTGATGTCTGTATAAAAAGTATAACACGAGTGAATGAATCTTTCCGCACGATTTTTAACAGATTGAAAGACTTGACTGATGAGGGTCCTAAACTGTGCATGCGTATTCCAGTTTGGGACGAACGAGTGTAAATAATGTCACTTATTTCACAGATGAGGTGGCTAGTCGAACGATACTGCTTATAAAACTAACCATGCGATAGGTATCGTTAGTAATATTAGAATGTAGGGTTACCATGCCTTAAGGGAGTGGAAATAGTTATACCAGTGGTGATTGGAAAATAGTGGTGACTATGGAAATTTCGGAAGAGTATATATAGTATTTTGTCCAAAGGTAGGACTGTCTGCGGTGAAATATAATCAGATAAGTTTTATTAGCATTCAGAGACATCTGAGCCGTTTGTCGCACCGTGATTTAATGTAGTTTAAGTCTGCCTATACAGAGTAAGAGCATCGTTACTGTTAGTGACAGGTCGATAGATAACGCATTCATCGGGAAATAGTCGAATGTTAGATGTGATATAAACCGGTAGGCCATTCATGTAAAATACGAAAAGCAAAAGGCCTAGCACCGTTCCTTGTGACACACCGGAAGTAACGGGGGTACAAGCGGTGTAGTGTTGATTAGCAAAAACAGGCGGTTGACGCTTACAAAGAAAGCGCTGTATCAAATCAAGAGCGAGGGAATCAATATTTAAGCACAAGAGTTTATGGAAAAGCCGCTTGTGGGTAAGTTTGTCAAAGCTTTTTTATCATCTATAAATAATACATCTACGACAAGATAGCACTGATGATCCGTCCACCAGAAAATCCGGAGTCAACGTCATGAGCAGCAACGCACAATCATGCCTCTGGCGTGTGCTTGTTGGCTGGTGACAAAGTCATGCTGTGACCGGTCATCGGGTCGTGTGACGTCACGAGACCACGTGACATAGCCGAGCTGGCGTGCAGGCGCTGCCAACTCGGGCCCCGCCTTCGAGATGGGAAGGTGCGGGAGTATCCAGCTTTCCAGGACCCTTTGGTCCCTAGTTGCCCTCATCCGAAATCGAAACTTACGACTGCATTCTGAACAGTACGTGTTGTTTAAAAGAAATACAAAACGAAATATTAATAATTAACTGAGTAGCAGAGTGCGTGCATGGGGGCGACGATTCCCGAGGAGAGCCGACAAACGAGAGTCATTAACACAATCCCGTCATGTCCTTGAAGGCGAAGCTCGTATCCCCTCCCCCATTCAACCTCCTTTCTTTTTTAAGAATTGAATTTGCTGCAGTCTTAGATGCCCGTTCTTCAGAAGATCCGGCCTCGACATAGTCGGCCCCATCAACGAAAAATCTCCAGCATGTCTCTGGAGGGCGGTAGTTGGCAAATGACGTCATGGGAAGCTGATTGGTTGAGGTGTTGTGTAACGTCACAAGCCCAGACGAGATAGCCGAATCGGCTAGAGCTTCCATTTATAAAAACAGTGTTTTGACGGGAGAGCTTTAAAACAGTCATAAAACACCTTGGTTTTAACGCGATTCGAAGTAAAATCTCTGGCCTCTTGAAGATACGAACTGGTGATAGCCCCTATAGTTTACAATTGGAAGATGAAGGCAACAAGAGCATTATTGAACTTTTGTTCGTACGCCTCAAAGTAAATTAGCGCCGCAAAAGTCATTCTTAACAGCTTAAAGCAGCCTCTGGAGTGATAGACATATCTCGCCGCAAGCAATGTCTTAATGGGCATCGAGGAAAGTTCACTGGAATAAATCTTTTTTTTTTTTTCTTCAGTTAGGCTGCGCCAAGTTTCAACTTGTGTCATTCCTCGCGCTCTCGTTTCTCTGGGTCTTGGATAACTTCAACGTGCGCATTTTCATCATAAATCACGCAACCTGCTTCTCACCTCCTTGCCCTTCTCGAGCGCATTTTCTCGGTAAAATAATTTTGATGACAAGTTTTACGAATAAACCTATAGGGTTCACACCTGAAAAATACCACTAATCGCTAGATGGGCAAAATCTTCATTCAATGAGATTGTTAGAGCCCCATGCAATTTAGTCGCAGATGGCACGAAGGAAAGCCTCGCATAATCAGCCACAAATTTCACCACGCTTTTCGCGATTAAAGCCTCGAAGTCAAACAGTCACGCACACGCTACGGCCATCTGCCTTTTTTTTTTTTTTTCTTCACCAAACAAACAGGCATAGAAATATACGCCGGAGGCAGCGGGCGACGAGAAAAGCGGCTTCCTCTTATCTGGAGATGAGTGTTTGATGTCCAAAACTTCGACTCGAGTTGTCCTGGCCTCGGGGTAACCTACGCGGGGCTCAACCGATGACGAGTTACGTGCACCTGGATGCGGGTAGTGTGACGAGGGCGAGGGTTAGTGCGGAGCTTTTTCATTCCGTGCACTCATCCCCCTCGCCAGCCCTGTGTTCGCACGGTCACGTCCGTGCGCGCCGCACAGCTGGAACCGCAGCCGATTCCAAATCATCTTCGCAAACTTTCTCTTTAACTGCCCAGAAGCCCGCGAGGTAGGCCTTTGTTATGAATTTTCCCGCGGATATCTTGTCTATTCTTTTTTTCCTTTCTGCCGTCCTCGTACCTTTCATCGGCATCGTAGCCGCGGGCAGGAAAGTCGTCGAGCCTCGTTACGTCGCTGGAGAGCAGCGGCGGCAGCGCCTGTGCGGTCGCGTAATTGGACGGGACCCGCTGAGACGGCACGGCTGCGGAGTACCGCGTTATCTCGCGTATAATGGGCATGCGGTTTCACTTTCCCAGTAGCGTTAGAAATCACGGTAGTGCTTTGGAGAGGTATAGAACATTAAATGGGGAACGGGTACGGTAGTGCACGTCCGCTCAAGTTCATTTGGTGGACGGCTAAAAGTTTTCCAAGCAAGACAGATTCGGACAAAGCAGGAGAGTCAGTTTCCTGCTTTTCTGTCCAAATTTGGTTCTGTAATTTTTGCCTGCTTTGGGTTCCTGCTGCGACTAGCGTTTTCTATCTTTATTTTCCTTCTTTTTTTTTTTATTTGCTTGTACTTGTTCGCGTGGTAAAAGAACTGTTCC
The DNA here is from genome assembly GCF_055883805.1 of Amblyomma maculatum. Taxonomy (NCBI): domain Eukaryota; kingdom Metazoa; phylum Arthropoda; class Arachnida; order Ixodida; family Ixodidae; genus Amblyomma; species Amblyomma maculatum. The sequence goes on along the minus strand of NC_139347.1, from coordinate 20,689,469 downwards.
GTTACAGCAGACCCCGGTTTGAAAACCAGAACACGGAACCAAGAACAGGTTCGCCAAATCTTTATTACAACAGACTATTTGAAATGTGCTTGCATAATCTAAAATAAAAATAACAAGTCAGCAAGGGCACGATAACCCTTCCGATACAGTTGCAGTTCATATAGGAGCTGTGGCAAAGCGCGGAGCATATGTCTGACGCAGGTTCTAGACAAAAAATGGGGGAATCCTGGGGGATTCAAGGATCCTGGCAAGCTGGATTCTAATTTCACCCTCACGTTTCAGAAACGAAAATAGAGTTGGCAGGTGCTGCCAACTCGACCACGTCATATGCATGCTCAGCTGACATCACACAGCTCGACCACCAGTCAGTACACAGCCATGTCACCAGCCAATCACCACCGCCTAGAGCCATGGCCATGATTTTTTTTTTTTTTCTCGCATACACCGCGATGCCAATAAGCCGGCGCCGAATCGTCTACAGATTAGGGCTTTTACAACTAATGCGTTAGAGCAGGAAAAAGTCAGCATTTGAGGATGTAAGTTGAATCGTTCTTTTCAGCAGCGCTGCTGAGGAGGGGAGGGGGGTTCTAGTACATGTGACAACGGATTCTTGTACTGAGCGCTCGTAACAAGAGCACCCACAATTAAGTCCATTCGACCAGATAATGCATTTCTTGAGGGTAAAGTATATCTAGGACAAAGTAAGCGGCGAGGTGAGGAGCCGTGAGAAAATTTCGCTTTAATATATTCCTGTAGGTACACTATAAGAAGAAAGAACTGAACAGAGCGTTAGGTAGAACCACTTCTAGAAGAAATGTCCTGCCAAGCAGTTTAGAGGATCAAAGTGGCACTTCCGTACCATTTGTATAGAGCGAGAGCTATAGACACCAGGCATATATCTCCAGGTTTCGCTAATGTCAACAGGTGGGACAATTTTAACTTGAAGCCAGGAAGTTTCCGTTTTCTTTGCAGTACCCCGCTTAACGATGTGTTGACCAATTACTCCCAAAGACCTCTGACCTTGAACCTTATATAACGCCCCAAGCTCTCGCTATGTAGCTAAGGTTTAGAAGAGCTAAGCCTCGGGATTTTTTTCGGTAGCCAACCCTTTCTGTCTCAAAGTTCCGCTCTCGCCTCTCTAAAATAAATGCTTGGCAACCATCTAGTGAATGAATTAAAGCATTGAAAATACTATCATGGGTTGATAAATATTGTGATTTGTATTTTTCTATGTGATACATAATTGAGGAGCGCGATTGCACGAAACCGAGATCATGCGAGGAAGCTGAGCGTTTAATGTTCATTTTATTGTCTGAAACAGGTCCCAAAAAAAGTACAAGGTCTGGATGCAGCCAGGGCGGCGACTGGTCTGACCAACACAAAGCCCGCGCCCCTTCAATTTCAATTTCGGTCCGTATCCTACAGCTCCCCCCCCCCCCCCCCCCTTTTCTCTTGGCTTCAGCGTAAAGTAGTCAGCACTGTGAAAATAGAGCGGTTTTTCCCGTGATTTTCTCCACCACAGAATATCAATGTACATACGATCTGCTCAATTTTTATCGCCCAAACAACAAGAAAATGAAGGGAAGTAATACGGCCTGGTTAAGCTACTATAGGTGCACCTTCAATACAGCTACTTGGGAAGCCATGACGAATCACAGTCAAGCCTACGTAAAGAGTGGTTTGGAGAAACGACTGCATTGGAATGAGACGGCAGCCACGTCTATAAGTAGCGACAAGAAAGAAACAGAAGGCATGACAAAAGATGACAGCATCACGTAAAACCTGACAGGCATATCGTTACAGTTCCGTACCGCGTTACCGCACGTGTCGTCCTCTTCCAGACCGTAACAATGTACAAAACAGGTGATTCTACGATGAATATCAGTATTTAAAAATGTACGCGAAAGAATCACCCCCCGAAATGAAAAGGGTGAATAGTGATTGCTGCAAGAAGATTATCGAGCATTGAATAAAATATAATGAGGCAACAAGCCCCACTAATGGGTGACGTGCACAAGGAAGAATGACTGCATAAGTGCGGAAAGGAAAGTAACTGTCTCTAAGTGACTTGCGATAATATTTAACTTGCTCAGAGTCATATCAGTACAGTGACAAACGCGGCATATATAACTTTATTTTTCTATTCATAATAGCTTAAAACTTTTCTGCAGGAGTGACGATATATATTCTGAATCGCATGGCAAGCTCACTGGTTGAGGGGAGAAGCATCATAGCCCTGCTTATAAATATCGTGCCCTAACTTCGGAGAAAAATAGGTTCAGAATACTATGAGGAGGATAAAAGGAAGGCGGAAGGTAGGGATGTTAACCAGAAAGAATGAATTCCGGTTGGCTACCCTTCACTGCGGAAGAGGAATAGGGGATTAAATGGGGAGGGTAGAAGAGGTGAGGAGGTGAGAAAGTCACAGTCCGTCAAACAGGCTAGTCTTTCTTAAAAAGTGAAGTGCCTTATAAGCTTTGAGCGCAGATGACTTTTATGGCCGTGGTCCCAAGATCTTCCCTTCCGTTAAGGAGTGAGCGTCCAGGCGATCCAATGCAGTATACGCAGCGTATGTCGTTCAGCTGCAAAACTTGGCGTTGATTTCGCAAACAAATACGCCTTCCTGATCGGGATGACTGACAGCCCTGCTTGTGAACGATGTGGCGTTGATGAAACGATTGAGCACCTCCTTTCCTTTGTGATTGCCCTGTTCAGAATACTAGAAACAAAAAAAAAAAAGTGGAGACATCACAGAAGCCGGTACAAGACACATAAAATAATCACAAAATTTCATGCGAATATACCAATCAATTTCCTAGATTGGTATACGCTTGATTTGTTCAAACCAAGCGCAAGTCTCACAGGGGTCTCCGTCGTACCACGCAGTGCGCTTACGCAACGCGTTGAATGCAAAGGGTGGGTCCACAAAATGCTGACAGTTGCGGTATACACGCGAGCAGTGCAGGCTGCCGCTGCAGCCATTGCAGCATCAGCAGGGCCGGGCATTACATCTCGTTCCGGCGCTTGTACGCTCACGCTGCCGCGCCGGCCTGGCAGCGAGCAACGACAGCAGCGCGGCAACGTATAGCACCGCCACCGCGTGCCCGGTCGCATTTCGCGGCCCACTGAACGTCGTACTCCGCTGTTTGCAAGCTCCCTCTCTCTGTTACGGGGGCTTGCGCACGCCCGGGAGGGGTCTGTGCCGCAATTGCGGGATTAGGCCTATAGGTACATAGGCCCGTATAATGCTCTCGCGCGCACACACACACAGGGAGGCAGGCACAGGCACGCTAATCCGACGGGCCCGTCGAGAGCGCACACGCAAGCGCGAGCGACCAAGCCTCTTCTACGTATACGTGGGCAGCCTAGCAACCCTCCACCCACGTAACCCGCGCTCTCACCCTTCGCACTCCT
>NC_139347.1:20638555-20681055 GCF_055883805.1 Amblyomma maculatum | reverse complement strand
GCGGAGTAGAATCAGTTGGCAAACAAGCTCCGATTTCGTGAGCGCATTCATTCGTGGTGCCCTCATTATGCAGCCACGTAAACTAGACTGTGCGCTAAGTACTTGTGACGTACTCTGTATAAGCGTTTGCACCAAACTGTGCCATAGCACAAGAGACTCGCATTTAACACGCGGAGAAGAAAGCTGCTTGTAACGCTCTTCAAATTGCTAAAATCATTTGAGATATTGTCTTGTTTTTTTCAACGAGCTGTCAAGTGTGATTAACAGTTTGATCAAATGTCATCAAGTTCCACCAAGCGTGGGCTTCAAGCCGCACACGAGGTCCGAACCTGAACTGTCACGTGCAAATGGATGCATATGCTCTCGCGGTTTCGGACTGCATCACGCACGGATGAATTTGAATGAAGACAACAATTGCCTAAGCGCAGCGCGTGGCAGATAATTAAACATGTGGAGAGACAGGCTTGATAGAAGAATGCAAAGCTTAAGCTTCTTTGGCTACAGAACATTTAGAAGAAATACGTGACGCCCTTCGAACTTTCAGTTACTTTCATCACAGTAGAGCACTGAAAATTTTCGGAAATGGAGAGGAGGAGTACTTTCAAATTGAGATATTACCATGACTCTTCCTGATGGCGTTACTTCTAACGACATACCCCTCTTTTCACAATATGTGTGGACATTGTCTGACTTTAATTTCAAGAAATGCACACATTTGTCTCATTTCACTAGGTTGGGCATATACACAGTAGCTGCCGTATACTCCTGAGTGTGATGACTGTCGGCGTTTTGGTCATAACGATATGCTTACAAAGGAGTACATACTGTCGTACGCTGATTAGCTTCGCATGGACATCCATGCCATAGAAAACGCTTTGCAAGAGCATTTGGTGGATGTAACAGAGGTTTTCAGGTGCTGCTAGTGGCATATGTCAGCCGTAGCACCCATTAAATTAGGTACTGCTGGCCCCATCGCCAGGCGAGGGAATGCAGGTGCTTAATTGTTGTGCCTGTTACGCAACGTGAGCCTGCCCAGTCTTCACAGACGGATCAGCTGTCCACAAATGTCGAGCGTCAAAGCCTGTGATGAAGGCGTCAAAGACAACACTATTGGCGCGCGCGCCTGCATGTGCCGAGCTTGGGTAGGCAGGTGCTGTTGTGGTTGCGGCTTCGAGCGCCTGCAACCATGGTGCGATTGGGCCAATCTGGAGTGTGTCCTCGAAACGTGGCATGTCGCCGTGTCCTCCTCCTCTCAGTGCCCGTCCCTGCCAAGCGCAAGTTCCACCATGAAAATCAAAGCGCAAGATATCTCAGTATAGAGATCGGAGAGAAAGGGTACCAGCTCAAAGGAGGTCTCATTTTCAGGATTGACATCAGACATCGCGGATGCTTGACTTAGTGTAAGCTAGTCACCAAGGCGAACGTCCAGAAGCTTATCACCATAACCTTTAACTTATATAGGCTCGGGTCTGGACAGAAACAAGTTTGTTCTCGGGCAGTGCTAGACAATGCTGCTGTCCAGGAGACTAAAAATGCGAATTGAGAACAGAGTTAACCCAGCGGCTCCTACAAACTAAAATGCCTGCCTGTTGCATTATGTGGGCTTTAAGGCAGGTTGCTTCCTCAGTTCAGTTCAGTCGTTCAGTCGTGTCCGACTCTTCGTGACCCTATGGACCATGTCACGCTGCTTTCCGGTCTTTCACTATCTTCCTAACATCACATAACTTCATCAGGTTGCTTCCTAGTGCTCTTTAAATATAGTTTCCCTCCATCCGGCTCTTGTACCATATTGACAAAGAATAGAACCTCATATGTTGTAACTTTTGGTTGCACGGCGAGTCGTGTGGTTCATAATATATTTATCCTTCAAATAAGCAGGTGTGAGAGCGATTATTTTTTCAAGATACTGCAATTCTTACACGTTACGATAGATGTAACGGCCGCAGATTTGACGATGCCTTCCAGCCTAATCGCGAGAGACATCAGTCCTGTCGTCGGGGAAGCCGCGGATCGCCATATCGGGCGTCACAGCGTACGAGCTATTATAAAGTGTTTCATATAGACAATCAGTCGCGTATGAATACGTCACATGGTGTAAGAAACGGAATAGTAAGCACCTGAAGCAAGCAATGGCGCCAGATGCCGGACTTCGATCCCCGAAGGCGTTAGAGGTGCCTATGAATGACAGCAACACGTGTGAAGACTGGCTGCAGTTGTACGAGTGGTATGAAACACCCACTCAACTGCAGCGCAAACAACCAGAAGTTAGCCACGTTTATGTCAATAACAGGAGCCGAAACTCAGAAGATATATATCGGACGTTCTCGTTAACCGAGCAAGACAAGAAGTACGTAAGCGTCATCAAAGCAATGCTCTGTGCGCACTTCACGCCGCGCATCAACTATGTGTACGAGCGCTACAAGTTTAATCAAATGGTTCAGAAAGACGGAGAAACAGACACTGCGTACGTGACGGCTGTATGGCTGCAAGCCAACAGGTGCAACTGTGGAACCCTGACAGAAGAGCTATTCCGCGATCGCATCATCGTTGGCGTATAAGGAACGACTACGTCAGAGAGAGGCGCTGCTCAAATACCCTTCCACGGACCTTGACAAGGCCACACATCTGTGCAAGGCAAACGAACAAGCAGCGCAACAAATAAAGGAGATATCGCAAAGCGCCAAAGCTGTTGACGCGGCGAAAACCATGTCAAGGGAGAAAGCCAATGAGGGCTAATCACAAGTATGAACATCCAGCAGAAAAGCAAGTTAGGAAATGCGGCAACAAGCATCAGCAAGGAAACTGTCCAGCATATGGAAAACAATAGCGCGACTGTGGTCGTACTGGTCATTTCGCAACAGTCTGCAGGGCAACCAAAAAAAAAAAATAGAGGCAAGTGCGCATGCCCTTGAGTGCCCAGACTCTGATGAAGAAATGTTAATCTCTGAAGTGAAAAGTGGAAAAGGCAGCACACTTGAGGACTGTCTTGAGGAGATTACGTTCCAGAGTGAGAAAACTGTGAAAATGAAGCTGGACACTGGTGCAGAATGCAATGTGCTTCCACTCGATTACGCCAGCAACCTTGACCTTGTGGTGCAGCAGTCATCAGTACAACGCATAGTTTCCTACACGCAGCACAAACTTGATGACACAGGCAAGTGCATCGCATTGTGCAAAGTACGTGACAAGCCAGTCAAGATAAAGTTAATTGTATACTGGACGGGACTGTTTCCCCTGTGCTTGGCAAAAATGCATGTGCTGTTAAATCTCGTGAATTGTGTGCACCTGCTAGAACAGAACGAGGACAACAGTGACCTCTACAATGGCCTAGGATGCATCAAGGGTTTCATATATGATGCTGATTTCAAACATGATGCCGGCAATGGTGAAAACAAAACCCAAGTATCATTTGCAACCAGGGAGGATGTCAAGAAAGAGTTTGACAATATGGAGAGAAATAGAGTCAAGAAAATTAACGAGCTAACGTCATTCTGCAGACAAGCAAAAGGGAAAACTCAGAATTTGTCTGGACCCTACAGACTTGAATAAGATTCTTCTGAGAAGACACTTTCCTCTTAAAAACACTAGAAGAGACAGCAGCTCAGGTAAGTGGATCCAAATATTTTACACTTCTCGACCTGAAGAAGGGCTTTTGGCAACTAACAGCTATAGTGTACGAGAAGACCCAGTTGCATTTAGCACGCCAATGGGCAGGTACACATTCCTGCGTGTTCCAATTGACATAGCAATAGCCATAGAGGTCCTCCAACAAGTCATCGCCGAGGTCCTAAAAGGCCTCCCCAACGTAGCCAACTCTAAGATGACATTTTGATCTACGTCACGACGCCAGAAGAACTCAAGAAACATAAAAGCAGTCCAAAAAAGACTAAGAGAGGTTGGTGTAGAGTTGAACCAGCAGAAATGTAAGCACGACAATGTAAGCACGGCAGAAATGTAAGCAATACAAGCATGAGGGTGAAGTTCCTTAGACATGTACTGATAGAAATAGGCCTAGTAGTAGATGAGGGCAAGGTCCCAGCAATTGACGAAATCAAGGGACCAAAAACCAGAGTTGAACTTCAATGTCTCCTGGGTAAGCTGCAGTATATTTGCACATGTTCATCCCCAACCTTGGACAGAAAGCAATTCCTTTGCGCAATCTACTGAAGAAAGACACAGAATGGATGTGGAGTGAAGAGCAGAGTGATGCACTACAGGCAATCAAGACAGAGCTAAAGAAAGCACCAACACTACTGTACTACGGCGTCAATGGTGACCTGACTCTGTCAGTCGATGCAAATTCAAGAGCAATGGGAACAGTGCCCGTGCAAGACAGAAAGCCACTAGCATCAGCCAGGCTAACTACTTCGCTGGTGAACTACACACAAATCGAAAAGGAGGGCCTTCAATAAAATGGTTGCAAAAAGTTTCACTCCCACATTTATGGCCGCACATTGAACATCGAAACAGATTACTGCCCTCACCAAGGACATAAAAGTTCTTACAATACTACCAATAGGTGAAGATTCGTTCAAAGAACTCATAACAGAGATGAAACAAGATGAGGCATTGAGTAGCGTAGTGCGAGCAGTACAGGATGGCTAGCCAAGACCAGCAAGAATCTTGGAAGGACAAAAAATGTTCTCCGCCATACACGAGGAACTGTCAGCATATGAAGGCCTGTTATTTATACACACATTGGCCATCTAGACATCAACAGTAGTCTTAGACGAGCAAGAGAGACGGTATACTGGCCAGGCATGTCAAAGGACATCACAGATATCATTCAACGATGCAATGTCTGCGAAGCATCACATAGAATGTCACCCAACCGCTCATGCCAAAAGAGGTCCCAAGATTGCCTTGGGAAAGAGTGGCCGTGGACCTTTTCAACTATAATGACAATTCATTCTGTTTTTTTTTTTTTTTTTTTTTTTTGCGCAAAAAACACGACACAAAAGGAACGAGGTAGACAGGACAAGCGCTTACTAACAACTCAGGTTTTTATTGACGGAACATTTGCTTAAATACAGCAGTTGATCTTATCAACAAGAAGAAGGGAAGAAGAGACTTCGCATTCATACATATCAGATCAGCACAGATCCCATCATCGCACGAGTGAATGCAGTGAAGCATGCATTCACTCGTGCGATGACGTATCGCTGAAACCCTGTTCTTTCTGTCTAATGAAGTTCGATGGCGGAGCTCCTGGTATCTTCCTGGAGGATCGTTGGCGTTCCTTCCGCAAACTCCAGGAAGGATCGTTGGAGGAGCTCACATTATCCTCCCGGGTTTTGGCACCAAAAAATATAGAAGAAGCAGGGCAGGCACCAGGACACCTCTGAATACATTTAATCCCCGACTGTCCTCTCGATCATCAGTATGCCAACATGGCGCTCATTCTCTCTCGCACGCTCCCTTCACAAACCTCCTCTTCCTCCTCTCCGTTCTTGTTGCAGATTCCTATGCGAATCTGCAACAGGCTTTTTTTTTTTTTTTTAGATATGCCCGCTATGCTCGCCTTTAGGTGCAACACTATGGCGTGGAGCTTTCAGCCACTTATGCCGAACGGCTATGCTCTTATGAGGCACTGTGTTCACTTGCCTGAGCAATACATGAATACGTTGTGGAGGTCTGAGTCACTCCCGCCTGTCGGATTTTCCTTATTGTGGCAGAGTCATACCGACACCACGCACCTTTCTTCACCAAGGCTTGAGCCCAAGTGATCGACAAAGGCTCCTAATAGGCATGCCCTTTACAGCACATCTGCTGTCTTTCTCTTTCTTATGCAGCACTGGACTATTTTCTGATATCAGCTGTATTGTATAACATTTTTCTTCTGTCTTTTTCTTTTCTGTTTTCTTTTCCTTTTAAATCAGTCATTTGGTATTTACTAATGTAATTACTATTGCTTTTCTTTTCTCTGTTCACCTCTTTGTGGCCAATTTTTATGTATACATTTATCCGCATTTTCCATTTTCATGTTACCTTAATTATTTTCCATAGACCGGTATATTATATTTTCAGATTTCAGAATTCAGTTCTTTTCTTTTTTTGTGTGTACGTAATGTGCAGCTTTCTCCCAACCGATTCGGACAGAATTTTATTATATAATTTCATAGTAATGAACGTCTTCTCAAGCTGTCAAAGATTTTATGCGTGCTGTTTTGTGTTTCTTTGTGTCTCCATTAGTTTCGTATTCGCGACGTTTTTCAATACTATTTTTTCTCATTTCATTGCAGACTTTGGTAACCGCTTTATATACATATATTTATTTTTTCTAGGCTGAAGTGTGTTTCGCATATTCACTTTAAAGTTATATTTTTTTCGAATTGGCTAATCCTTAATGCACAATTTTTATATTTCTGTTCTCTCTTCTTTTGCAGTTTCTGGCTACCCACGGACATTTTCTTCTCTGCTTCCTTCTTTCCTGGACTTCTTTATCTTTTTGTGCTTTTCTTTCGCTTTTTCTTTCTTTCTTTATCCTTTTTCCATTTCATATATCTATCTATTGTAATAGGCAGTTATGATCTTTGTTTCCTTTTGTATCTTTAATGTACATTTTTTTACATTTTTATGTCTATGTTTTTTTTTTCATCTAAATTTTTTTTTTTTTTTTGGGGGGGGGGGGGGCGTTTAGCCCCTTTTCTTTTATCTTAAATTGGATTAAGCCTGGCAAAGCTTTGCTGGTCCGGGCTCCCTCTCTCTTTCTTTTACATTTTTTTTTTCGTCATATTCTGAGAGGAATAATAAAAGGTGAAAAAAAAAAAAAAAAGGCTGCACCTTCGTTCAAGCGGCAGAGGAGCGGTTTCTACTCGAATTGAGCCAGCACCAATCTCAAGTCACCACACATTGGGGAAGCAGTTTAGACTTGGCTTTACGCAGAGCCTCGGCGGATACAGAGCACGTCATCGGCAGAATGGAAACCAAGTCCCACAACTTCACTGATCATCGCAGCATCATCATTGGTATATATAATGAAAGCCTAATCATTACCTGAACAATTTGTCTATTCTACACAATAGAGCTAAACCAAACGCTTAACCAGAAACGTAGCCATGCAGCCGTTGCTTTTGCAATTCAACTAGGTTTAACCAGAGCTACACTACAGCCTATATTTTGTGCTTGAGGCACCTCCGGTGGGGCGGGGCTCACTCTTCTCAGAGGTAAAATGTGAATTTACCTTTAGTTTGCCAGCAGACGCCACAGCTATAGGTGGGCAACCTGGAGACGAACTACATTTTTCTTCGCGTCATCCGAAAACCTCGAGATATGAATAAAGGGGACATGACAGAGCAGCATTCGCTATAAACCCACTTCTATTGTTTGCAGCAACAACGAAGCACGAAAGTTTTGGTACCTTTTCTCACTAGTGCAGCAACGCTAGGTCAACACGTGTGTGCAAACCTGGTCGCAGGGAAAGGCGATTCCCAATAAGAAGTCTACTAGGGGAGAAGGCTAAGTTTGGAAACAAGCTGCTCATTTCGCACAAGATGTCCATGCAAAAGAAATAAAGGTTCGCAATCCAAGGGCGATACTCGTATTCATGCCATTATCTAATTCGTAACCCCCCACCCCCCCTTCCCCTTTCCCCTTGCCTGACTGCTGCACCGTACGTGCCTTATCCGGCAGTGAACACAGGGCGCGCAGGGCCACCGATTCATCTCCCGCGTCTCGCATTACGTCCGCGTACACGCTGCACGCAAACGTACACACCGCCTCAGGAGGAGGCCTGGTAGGGCCGTCGTCGGCATCCTGATCAAGGAGGCGGCAGCGTGGCTTGTTTGTCTTGGGCTTGCGCGCGTGCGCTCAGCGTGAGGCCGCCATTTAGAGGCGGCATGCAGGAGGGCCCCCCTCGATGGAGTCGCCAAGGCAGCGGGCGCGCCATGCGCCCTGACGGCACCGCGCCTCTTGCCTCCGGGACTGCCGCCGCCGATGAGGAAGACGACGCGCCGGCCGCCGATCCCAGTGCGGGGAATTTTTCGGGCGCTCTCTCTCTTTCTCTTCAATCTCCGCCAGTGAAACTCCCTCCTCCTTTTCACTGTATTGGTAAACGGAAGGGAGCTGAAGAAGCGGCAGTTGGAGAGCTGCAAGCGATGTAGAGTGGATGGGAAGCAAGCCGCTAGCACGCGCAATGGAGGCACGCCTATTGGCACATCAAACTGCATTTCTTGATCGGTTGGCATGTGTGCAACTACCGACCTTGTTCTACTGATCTACTTGAGCGTGAATGCAACATCACAGAACACTGAATTGCTCGACATATTTTTAGTCCTCGTAGAGTGTTTTAAACCGCAGGCTTTCTTTGCTGCCGAGCCGACTTTGAAAACCTACTTTGACAGCGGCACCAGTGCACTATCATTACATACGTAGAATCGCCCCACATGATCATTTATTTATCGCCAGAACATCTTCATCGCTCCTACGATGCTTCAAGGGCACGGATAGCGCCGCGAGACGACACCTTGGCCCTGCATATTCATGTTGAGACTGCCCGGCCTTGTGTCGCTTCTTATTAGGCCTAAGACCAAATCAGTGAGCAGCACCACGCATCATTCCTGGGGAGCGGTTAGGCAGGTTAGACTCCCACTACCGACCGTTTATCCAGTGGTTTTATCAAATGGTATACGAGCCCTCTCCCGGCCATGGAGTTCGGCATTCCAGCTACTAGAAGTTGAGGAAGGATCCTGCGCATTGAGGTCTCGTCACTATGGGCTTTGACCTCGCACAACGTGGGTTAAGGACGCGTTCCCTCAAGCATTTTACCTCATAAGAACCGAGCACCAGGCCAGGGGAAGATTCGTACCCATTATATCAACAGATGTTGCGGACACCTGGCGCCACTGGATACTGAACCTCGCACCTACACCAAGTGAGCCGGGTGTTCGTACCTCTAGGCTAGATGTCCCTAGAAAAGCTATAATGTTCAAAATCAGAGCTTCCAAAAAAGTAAAAGCGAGAAATGCAGGACACCAGATGATGGACTGGTGCGTTCAACGCCTGTTAGCCTATATCTCACGAACCGAACACCACCTAGGAAGCACGGTGTACAAGCCACCTTTCCAGGCTGCGGTTTGTTCGAAACAAGGTTAGCGCCCGAAAGAGCTAGGAACGGGGTTAGCGGAACTTCCTCCAAACGCACACCTATATCAAAAGATGGGCTTTGCCCCTTGAAACGCTGGTACCTATTTGCCACCGGTGCGTGTACGGCTGTGGGCTTCGAGCCGACAACTTTCTGCAGCCGAGGCAGACGCCAAGCCGTTATACCACGACTGCGAAAGCTCTGCACGCAGTGAGGATCGGCAAGTATAAACGGCGGCCCCGTCTTTGCGGTGACCACTCACGACGATAATCACAGCGACGGAACGATTACGAAACGCTATCACGTGGAAAAACTGCGTCGTGAATTCTGCAGCGCCTTCAATTGCACGTACACCAAGCATCCGTATAGAGCCCGTCCTGTGCATCTAACAGCCCCTGGATTGTTGAGGGTACGCGAGTGAAGTCGGAGGAAGGAGGTGACAGGAGATCGAGGCATTTAGGAGAAGGCGCGCGCCCGGCTCGTGTAACCGTCGCGCGCGCATCTGCATACATCGGTCCCTGGCCGCCGCAGCGGCCGCCACAGCGGGACGACGTTGTCGTCTCTTCAGGAATGGGAAGAGGGGCGGCCTGCCGACAACCAAACCCTCCCCTTCCCTTACCCCCCAACCGCCGCAGTGCAGTCACCCCCTCTCCTTCACTCAGCTCGAAAAGATGAGCGGTCCAACGCGATTATGATGGACGACGCCGAGCTTTAATTGTTCCGGCTTTGGCGCCGTGGCGGTCTGCGCGGTGTCGCAGCAGCGTCTGCTGCTGGTGCTCCGTATGCATGGGAGTGTCTCCGCCCGTTGTGTCCCCCGAATGAGGTCCGCGTGGTTTGTAATGCTAAGCAGCAGCACCCTCGCTAATAAAGCGACGGCGCGGCAGATCCCCTAATGGATGTGTCGCCTCGCTGGTGCGCGCGCCACTGCCGAACGCCTGTTGCGGGGAGTCTGCTTTGGAGAAGCAGCAGAGGACAAAGGACGAACGCACCTCGAGCAGTCCGATGTATGAGAAGACCGTGTTGAATTGCACGGATTGCGTCTCATTATAGGCCGCGGCGCTGGAGAGGAACTAATGTGTCGACGGGGAAGGACGTCCCTGTGACGTCTTCATACACGTTGCTTATATGCGCTCGGTCGACGATTGTGGACGGTTGAAAGAGTGGTCTTCGATGGGCTGCGTTGTTCCCCGATGCCTGAGGCTTTTGGGGCGCGTTAATGCATGTATACACGTCACGATGAGCGTCAATGATAAGTTTATTCGCATTCTACCTGTCCCAGAGCATGCGGAAAACGACCGCAGGAAAGGGCTCATGAGTGGTTAGTGCCACGGTTCAGTTGCTGGTTTGATTGGTGCGAGGTCGTTGCAAGCCTGCATTAATTAATTACATCCGCAGTTATAACAGAGGAGCAGTGGAAGAAGCTTTATTTTATTGAAGAGGCAGCCGGTCCGCCGATCAAGAGTAAGGCTTTAAGTCAAGTAGCCTGCGACGCTCTTCGGGCCTGGTCCACCAGCCTGAAGTGGTCATCCGGATCCCACCAGCATGGTCAGCACGGTTTCCCACTCAGCAGGGGTGTAGTTGGATATGAGAGGTGCTGCTGGAATGTTCGCTTCCCATGCAGTTTGATAAAGAGACGGATATACATTGCTGCAGGAACGCGTGTTATACGATATTTGGTTTGGTTTGGTTTGGATTATGGGTTTAACGTCCCAGAGCAACTCAGGCTATGAGAGACGCCGTAGTGGAGGACTCCGGAAATTTCGACCACCTGGGGATCTTTAACGTGCGCTGACATCGCACAGCACACGGGTGCCTTGCTTTTCACCTCCATTTAAAAGCGACCACCGAGGCCGGGATTCGATCCCGTATCCTTAACAGTAGCTGAGCGCCGTAACCACAGCACTACCCCAGCAGGGCTATGTCATATTTCGTGGGGCAGTATATTTGTTGAGGAGGCGAAGGTTGTGAGGAATGGATATTATTTTTCTCCCCTCCTTAGAGGCTAAGTTTCTTCAGATAAAAATTATTGGAGCGCAGAGTTGTTGAAACGGCTATGCACTATGCTCATATTGTTTAGAGCCTTTAATTCTCATCGCCTCGACTCAAAGCTAGCTCTCGTTATTCACAAGATGTCACGTACAGTTGGTCTGTGCCTCCAGAATAATAAAAATATAAAAAATGTTGTCTTTAAAAAATGTGTTTCGCGGAGATTTCGCTACAGCATGGTCGAGTGAACTACGTATAATTTGATGCGCATGCAGTATTGCTCAAGACGAACGCAAGGTCAGATTGCGTACCTTTGGTGTACAGCTGGGAGAACGTGCTGATTAATGCTTTATAACTTCCTCCTTTGCTGATGCATACTGTAAGGGCGGAAAGAGGTTAGCACATGTGGATAGCTGTTGGAACGACGAAATCGATGCGGCGGGAGAGACTCTGGCCTGCATATAGCCCCCCCCCCCCCCCTTTCCCCTTTCCCCTCTACGAATTCGCTACGAATTCGGCGCATTTGCTCCTCGTATTAAACGCATGCGGCTGTCCTACCGAACAATCACGGGCGATTATCGCGGCCACTCCTTGCCATCTGCAATTTGACGTCAGGTCAGATGCTTCTAACAAGTGGAGTGGATTCGCGAAAAAAAAAAAATAAATAAATAAACGCTTCATTCTGGACAGACTTTGCGGTGCCAAGAATAAATTGAGCTTGAGGTTGGCTGGGCATTTCCACTTTGAAACATTAGGGCGAGGGAGGAAAACAAAAGGACGGACGCTCAATTTCAGGAAACATCCTTTCCTTGAGAAGCACTGCAGCCAAGGCTTTACACGTGAGAGATGAGGACTGTGCTGTCTATGGGCAGCAGCCGGCCGCAGCGGCAGTAGAAATTCGTTTGTGCGACAGTCGCGTATACCGTGTGGGCACTGTATAAACCATAATTTAGCAGTACTCATTTCTTTTCTTGTGCAATGTGCATCCCAATAGAACAGTTATCATGCAAATTTGAAAGATAGAGCCCTCGCAAAGCTGTCACTCAATTAAAACCATGTCTTGATACAGACGCACGCGGTGTGGACATTCATAATTACGCAAGAAACATTCCGAGTGATTCGGGCTCATACGGAGTTTCGTCATGCAACTCTGCTTAAACTACACCACGTGTTTCTCTGCATTTTAAGCACGCTAAAGTCTTGACCCTCCTTAGTTCGCTTTCTTTCTTTTCCAGTGCGTCGAAGTACTTGTCGATGCCTAGACGTCGGAAGAGGCCAGGAAGCAACGGAAATAGTGAAGGAGGGGGAGAGGGGAGGAGATGACTCATTTACGTATAGGCCGCGAGAACGAGAGAAAAATACAGCGAAAGGAATGTGATGGAGTTTTTAGATGGCAGACACTCTCGAATTATATATCCGTAAGAGAGTGACTATATTCAACAGTTGTAACTATCATTTGCAGAAGCAATACACCCTCCCCGCTTCCGAAATGTACTGTACTGCATGGAGGCGCCGTCCTGCAGTTCACTCCTAGTGTTCGAACCTTCACATCAAGAGTGCATAGTCAGTGCGGAGCAGTGGCCTGAAATTGGATAAATGAAAAGACAGCGACATACAGACAAGAAATTGATACAGGTGACGTTAGCGGGCAGAAGAACAATATTGTTCTTTTCATATCCAGAATTTTCTTCACTTCGTTGCTTCGGCATAAGATTATCAGTTATTTGTCAAGCGAAAACGTTTTTTATTTCCCTAAAAAAACATTTTTACATTTAAAAAAATTTATAGGCCGAATGATTGAGAGCATGGCTGATTTTCGCTCTCATGGCAAGTTAAGTTTTCAGAAGAATTTGGCTCCCATTGCACGGAATTCCTTGCAATCGCAAAGGAAATGAATGCAGGAAAGACCAGGGACTACCGATGCAGTTATCCCGTCATAGTATATGACTGCGGTTTAAACCGCTCTTCCTATTTGTTTTTCGTAGCATAACCGGAGAAAAATAACTATGATATAAAACGAGCACTTTATTTGTACCTTTTTTTTCTTCTTCTTCTTCTTGCAAAGGACCATTAACCTCTTCGAGCTCCAGCGCCCGAATTCATCAGCAGCTTTGCCGACGAGCAAAGAAAAAAATTTTCCTCGTAGATAGGAACTCTTCGCAGTCAAGAAACGACATCACAGCGGCAAGGGTCACAGCATCACTTCTGGCACGCACGTATATATCCGTCTCGCTATTTTTCTGTCTTCGTTCTAAGGAAGAAATCAAGCCAGACCCGACGTAGGGAAGAAGGAGGGGTGTGCAGAGACGACGTATCAGGATACGATTACGCTGCTGGACGAACTAGAGCTGTCGCGAGCCATGGGCGCCTCCAGACAAGAGGTACACGGCAGCAGGTCGCCACAGTGTCTGGCCCCCCACCTCCTCCGTAAACCTGCGCGTTATACCACGTAATACGCCCGTACTACTTACCTTCGATCCCCCCCCCCCCCCCCCCCCCCCCCCCCCCACCGCCTGCCCTGCATGGTCGTCTCCAACTCCGCAGCATCGTCGTCCTTAGACGCCGGGGCCTGCCAAGCGGCCCATGATGGAGAGGGCGGCGGCCCGGAGGACGCCTAAACGGCCGCGCCCCCCGGCGTCTGCTTCTCTTACAATAATCCGCGGGCAAAGCGAACGCAGCCGCCGTCTGCCGCAACAACGAGAAACTCTCTTTCCTCGTAATCCCCGCGCCGGCGTCGGCCAGTCTCGCGATCAGCGTCGCGCACTCGGCGCCGGGAAAACAAAACTGCGCTCTCGCTCGTCGAGGCACAGCGGGTTGCCGCCGCGAGCATCACTGCAGTGTGCATGCTATATGCACATACGCGGACACACACGCGAGTGGGATACCCCGCACGAGACTGCTTTCTGCACGGACAAGTGCACCTACATGCGTATGTACACAAGAGGTCTGCGCTTTTTAGGCACAAAGACGCAAGCTTTCATCGTCTTCATTAGGAGGTACAGGGGCTCCTCTCACTCGCTAGCTAGAGAGCTCTCTCCCTCTGGAGTCGGTGGAGTGTCGTGATTTCTGACTTACACTTGCCGCAGAGATGAGCTTTGTAATTTTGTATTTGCTGCATGCCCCCTCTCTTTCCATAAGTGCCAGTGCAGCGGAAAAACGCGGTGAGATTGCATGCAGCGCGTGCGGCCTCTACTCCGGATAAAAAGTGGTCGTTAAACATTGCAGATATGTGTTCATTCCACGTATATACCGGCCGTGATTAGCTTGCGGAACGAGGTAAGCCTGATCCGTAGTGCGAAAATTCCTCAGCATCAGCAAATATCTGTCAGTTCGCCATAAAATTCCCGTTCCGAAAATTCGTGACCATGCACGAGACATGTGGTTTAAGTACTAGCGCGGACGGGCGTACGCAAAATACAGAGCGCCGTACTTAACTGCGATTTCTCTACAGCCTGCTTGCCTTCCGTCGGTCTGCAAGCTTCGTCTCGCTTGTTTGAGTTAGGGTTCAATTTAAATGTGGTCGACTAATCTCTCGATTGATAGACCTTCTTGAAACAGGCGCCGCCCGTCTCTGGTGGTGTTGATTTGCAATTTCCTGCAACCATACTGCAAAGATCGCCTCGTTGGGTATATGTAGAAGCCCGTTTTCGTTGTTGAAGTCCACACAAGAGATCAAAGCTCAGGCCAGGTGTCTGAATACTCAGGTCGGGTGGACAACCAGGCAATAAAGGTTGCATCCCGGGCTTCAGAAGGGGCAGGCGCACCCGCTGACTGTACAAATATATTAAAGGCCTTGAAGCGTCGCTTCCGTGGTAGGAGCCAGGAAGCGCAAGTCCAAAGGCCTGAAGGTCAGAGGTCCATAGCGCAGGAGGTTTCGCTCGCAACGCTCATTCATGTTTTTCTCAAATCGACCTTCTCACAACGAAGGGTGGCAATGTTAATGATTGGACACTTTTTGGTATAGGTGAAAAGTGGTCAAGAAACGTCGCTGCTCATTCGAGGTGTTCGACTGACCGAAGATCCCGCCGGAGTCCAAGAACTATACCAGCCTGCAACTAAGGCGACTGTCCCATACTTCCGGGTCTAACCCCCGAAGAGGGGGATAGTTACTCTGTTATACAAATAAAAGTTCTATCTCTCTCTCTCTCTCCCGCATGGATACGAACGCTTTCTTTTTTTTCTCTGTAACTGATTACGTATAAAGATGTGGCATTCAAAACAAAAACTCTTTTTTTTTTCCTCGGACAATATTTTCTGATTGATTGATTGATTTATAGGAAGGGAAAGGCGAGGTAACTGTCTCACTTGTTTGCTGTAGACACCTCAACCGCGCCGTAAGGAAAGGGAGGAAGGTGGGAGTGAAAGTGGAAAGAGAGAAAGAGGAGCCGTAGTGGAGGGCTACGGAGTAATTTCGACCAACTGGGGATATTTAACGTGCACTGACATCGCACAGCACACGGACACCTCTTCGTTTCGCTTCCATCGAGGACAATATTTTCTAATGCGGCTTACACAGCTCTCAAAAAAGAATTAGGGCGACTGCGTTTCGATGGCGGCGAAACGAAGTGGCATCCGTGTGCTGCGCGATGTCAGTGCAGGTTAAAGATCCCCAGGTGGCCGAAATTACTCCGAAGCCCTCCATTACGGCACCTCCTTTCTCTCTTTCCTCTTTCGCTCCCACCTTCCTCTCTTCCCTTAAGGCGCGATTCAGGTGTACCGCGCCTTTTCCTTCCTATATAAAGTCCACAGAACAAGTGTGACAGATACTGCACCTTTCCTTTCCTGTGAATGAATGCACCCATCAAGCAAAGTGCGGATATTGAATGCGTTATTGAGCAAACCCAGATATCGCGCCATCGGGCTATAGGTTATTTCCTATAGACTGAACAACCGTCTCAAGGATACGCTATTGACTCCTGATAGAAAGGTCGCCCCGTGCAGAGCATGTACCGTTGGTGCCATCAGCAAGCGTTCTTATTATTCGACGACGGCTTGTGCGAAGTGTGGCAGCGTGGTGGCAGAGGTGAATGTTCGCTTATACCGAAAGTGGCACGCTGTTGGAAAGAGTAGCATGTGAAATCTTCCACTTAATCACACGTTAAGAAAGCTACTGCCGGGGAGGCCAGGCAGGAACGCCGTCCTGTGTATGCACATGTTCACGCGTGTGTCTGTATGTTGTTTGTTGGCGTACCGACGCAAGCGGATGGAGTGGGTTTCGTAATTCTCCCATCCCGAGCTCTGCAGTCTGAAATGTATCAGTGTAGTGGAAGGCGATTGTAGGTACCGCGCAAGTCTCATCAAATTCCGGCCATAACACATTCAGGAACATGGACTATCGTGCTAATCAGTACTGTTTGGTTGCCTGGAAAATATTACGTTCAACATGCACTGTAATTCCTCTCGTTTGACGTATACAGGTGAGACACGCCCATATTTTGCTTTATTAGAGCGTGTTAGGAGCTACCTGCGAGAGCATGTACAGTGAGGCCTGAGTGTTAGTCGTGCGTCATGTGTACACGCAATAATGTTCCAGTTACGCATGTGATTGTGACGCGTGTTACTCGTTATATGCGTTTAAAGAATGACATCTCACAATACAAAAAATTTCATTTGTCGATGTGAGCCTTCCCTCCTAACCCGCACAATGCTGAGCAAATGAATAATGCTCCAGGTTATAACTGCCAAATTAAAAAAAAAAAAACACCAGAAACCTGATTCAACCAGCCGTGGTATTATGCTAGCTGACATTATATTTTACCACTGGAACGAATTCATCTGTGACGTGCATGGCTAATTCTTTTTAAAAAGTAACTGCCTCTTATGTTCAATTATTTTCCTGAAAATAACCAAAATATAAATAATTTACATTCCAGTTAATGCTCACAAAATAAAGACACCCACTGTGAAAAATTCCAAAAGTGAAAAGTAATGCGATCGCTTTGAAATTCCTTCTTGCAGTTTTCACGCATATAAAGAAGTGCACGAGTCACAGCTCATACAAGAAGTTCAGGTTTTCAAATACTGCATTGCAGATCAGCTAAGCTGCCGTGAGAGCGTCGAAAATATTCAGCTGCGCTGAAGAAATGGTGTTCTGTAGCTTTGTCATGCTGAATAGCTTCTCTGAACGTTCAAGGGGTCAACGGCTAAAAAAATCACACACACACACACACACACACACACACACACACACACACACACACACACACACACACACACACACACACACACACACACACACACACACACACACACACACACACACACACACACACACACACACACACACACACACACACACACACACACACACACACACACACACACACACACACACACACGCGCGCGCACGCACGCACGCACACACGCGCACACACACACACACACACACACACACACACACACACACACACACACACACACACACACACACACACACACACACACACACACACACACACACACACACAATCTCCGCCTTTTAGTCTAATAACGACAGAAGCACCGGTCCCTTGCTGAACCTCACTCGCATTATAAACTTTTCTAATCTCTTAAAAACTAATCGCACAGGTCTCTCCTCAAATCCACGTACTAATCTTTCTAATCCTTAATTTATGTCATTACAGGCTCACAATATTCATTAGCATACAGTTATATGTGGAAGAGCACCAGACATAGATGTCTGCAAAGCTCCGCTTCAACCAGGTCGTGCAAATGTTCTTCAGTGTTACAGAAAGCTGCCGGGCCAGTTGGTACATCCTTTCCAACAGAAACAGCGCGCTAAAACTGGACCGAGAAAGAATACAACACACAGACACAGCGCTGTGTCTGTGTTGTATTCTTTCTCTGTCCAATTTTAGCGCGCTGTTTCTGTTGAAAACCTCAGTGTTCTATATTGTATGGGCCACGCAGCCGTGCACATTTGTTACGGCCGTGGTCTCGAGGCACGCGCGCGCGCTTTTTTTATACGAAAAAAAAAAAAAAGAAGAAGAAGAAGAGCGAACACCGCTGCATTCAGTCCGGCCGTGGTACGACTTGCTTAATTCGGGTCTTTATATTAACGTCGGATGGCCTTTCACTAATGTGGTAAAGGTAGAGCATCTGACGCGATATCCAAGGATCTCGGGTTAGATTCCGATCTCACCCTCAGAGACGAGCCCCTGCAAACTCGGTGACGTGATGTCGTCTCCTGACGCCACACAACCCGTCAACCAATCAGTATCCGTCAATGCCACTTGTCACAGGCCCGCTCGTGATTTTTTGTGGACAATGAAGACTACGTACTGGTTTCCTGCAGAACAGAAGCCATAACTCTGTGGCGTTAAAAATAGTTTGGACTCAGGCTGGGAAACGCTCTATAGTCGAGGGTTCCGATTAATTTAGACCAAGTAGAGATCATTAATTAGCGTGAACTGACATATGATACAACATACGAGCAGCTTTTGCGCATGTGTTCCAGAAAGGCATAACAATTGCATTGTAGGGTACTGCTAAATGTATTTTTTTTTTAGTTATAAATCACAGGTTTTGATTACTGCCAAGTCTATTTGTAAAATCGGGCGTGTGAGCAGGACAAAGTTGTACTCTGCTACCCTCACTGCTGTGGCTGAGGGTACTTCCGTCATCGTTGAATGCCGTGGCATAAGCACCAAACAGGGCGCGTGTACGGAACAGCGCTATAGCAGCCCGCCGCCGCGAACACTTCCAGAACGTTTTTCCCCCTCTCAACATGGAAAACAATGCGACTAATTGCGTCCCAGAATCTCCTCTTGGTGTGCATACTCGTAACACGCTGTAGAATAAAAACACTGCAGACTTTTGGCTGAAGTCGCCTAAAAGTGCTCTTAAGCAGATATAATCTCATGCGGCATTTGTGCGGAGACTAAGTTAGAAATTCATTCAAATAATAATAATAATAATAATAATAATAATAATAATAATAATAATAATAATAATAATAATAATAATAATAATAATAATAATAATAATAATAATAATAATAATAATAATAATAATAATAATAATAATTCCCCGGAGGCGAAATAAGTGGTCCTTTGTGAGGTTATGGCACCGGTGATGGTGGCAAAGCAATTACTCTCCAACAACTAAAAACGATCACATCCAGCATCATCATCATGAGTTTAAATACGTCTGCTGTTGGACAAAGCCCTCTCCGCTGATGTTCGTTGCCCTCGTACTTAGCTGCCGTCACTTCGTGCCAGAAATCTTCCTCTTCTCATCCACTCACGCATGACCCTATACTTTTTGAAGGCAAAGCTGAAACTTCTTCCTAATTGTTTTCTGCGTCGGTAAAAAAAGAATACAAAGATTGGGTGTCGATGTAACCGCTATAAGATATTGGTTAGAGTGTAGAGAGCGAATTCTCAGAAACGCTCTCTCAGGCATATGTCCAGCATGAACTTGGTGGCTTAGGCCACCTGGACACAGTTCTATTAAGTTATAGTAACGTGATTAGAAGCTTGCAGCCACTATGCCCTGTAACTGCGCCGATGCCATTCATTTCTGTGAAAATCTTCCGCGCATATGTCATTCTCTAAATAGCGAATTAGTACAGGAGGCAGGACTGTTCCAAGAAATGAACTTCCTACGCAAAATGCGCGAGGAAACCGGGGAATCCCCGTGCAGCTTGCGACACTAAGAACTCATTAAGCTGCGTAAACGACAGTACAAATGATATCGACATCACTTCCATCTTGCGAAAAAAACATATTCCCAAGGACGTAGGTGGGTTATTACCCAGGCGTTAACCGCTGAGGAAGAAAAGAGCGCAGGGAACCAACGCTATATATGTGAATGGACCGATGAAACGACGTGTTCCCGTTAAGGTTAAGCGCATCTCTAAAGCGTGGAACGGAAATTCACCGCGACGTTTTCAACAGCGCGTTATATAGAAACAAAGTATACACCTTAGCGACGACAGATAACATCGCGTCTGCATGGTTACCACTCAATCTCGTAACTACAGTCTGTGTACGGGTACATAGCATGTGCGGCATCCCACGCTAATTAAAGCCTTTCGTCTCGCTTCAAGTGATCACCGAAGGATGAGCGAAAAAATTGGCAAGAGAATAAATAGCAAAAACAGAATATACCGTCAGTGTTCGAGCAGGCGTGTCATTTCATGCACGTATATTCGGCTTCGCGTGGGACTGTCGTGGCTGACATCGAAGTGTATACGCTAAAAGCTGCAGTCTTTCGTGTTCACAGCGACCTTCTTCCGTTCCTTTCCACCGCTGTCCCTTAATTATTACAGCTCAATCCCCGGAAACGAAGCGTTCGATCTAAATTACGGCAGGCGGCGACGACAGACGGTGTTTAGCGGGGCTGTGAAAGTTTCTGAGCTGTTGAAAAGAAATGGTCACACAGACGTATACGAACATAACGAGTTGTAGCAGCGACGACCCTAGTGGAGAGACCGGTGGGAAAGACAAGAGATGGGAGGCGGCTGGAATGGGAAGGGGATTGAAAAATTACGCGACGCGACTGCTATTTAGATGAGCTCCCAGTCGGGTGACTCAGCGAACGGTCGCGGCAAGGCGATGGCGCCACTTGTCAAGCGACGATGATTGAGCTGTTGTACACAGCGCGAGTCGATGTTCCAGAGACAGGGCCCCTGCCTGTGTATACGTATGTTATGCGTATACCTCTATGCGGCATTCCTGCAATGTTGTCCCGTAACCAAATAATTACATGCTTTTTTTTTTCTTTTTCTTGCCGCCGTCTATAAACAGGCGACTTTAGAAACAGGTCGCTCCGGCTGTGCAAACGAAAGAGCATCAGATCGAGGTACAGTGCGGAACGATTAGTAACCCAAATTGACTTTATTCGGACAAGTTTTCGCTCTTTTCAACGTCTTTTTAGTTGTAATGAGAAGAAATCGATGAGACACCCAGTCATGTTCTGCCGCATTTTGATCTCACATTTCTTACAATGCGAACCACGGTTTAAACTGAAAATTTACGAAGTGAAATGCATCGCCCGGCTGCCTCGATCGCCGTCAAGCTAGAGATATATATGAATACTGCCGATCAGACCTGCAAACATTCTATGATTGATTTTATGAAGCGATTGTGAATATTCCCGACATATTGGTATTGCACTTATTGCAACATTGTTAGGCATGGAAGGGATGTAACTACCTGATGATAGCAAGGTCTATAATTATTTGCAGATTATGCTATGTTATGGTAAGATAAATTTAACGAACTGACAGTATAAGGAAGAAAGCGCAGAATTTGAGAACTTCATTCCGGAAGAGGTATTTTATTCTTAACGCAAAGTACGAACATAGCACTGATTATTACCGCAAAATACGAACATAGCACAGTGAATAACTTCTCGTGTGGATGAATAATCATGCAGCGCGCAGTTGAAGTTGGAGGTAAGGCAGAGGTAAGGAGGTAAGGTATGAGCAGAATACTGAATTACCTCTTGTACGAAACATAAGACGGCACATACAGCTGTGTAACGAGCAGAACTCAAATGTACGGAAATGAAGGGATAGGGGTGTTGTGCTGGTGTGTGTGTGTGTGTGTGTGTGTGTGTGTGTGTGTGTGTGTGTGTGTGTGTGTGTGTGTGTGTGTGTGTGTGTGTGTGTGTGTGTGTGTGTGTGTGTGTGTGTGTGTGTGTGTGTGTGTGTGTGTGTGTGTGTGTGTGTGTGTGTGTGTGTGTGTGTGTGTGTGTGTGTGTGTGTGTGTGTGTGTGTGTGTGTGTGTGTGTGTGTTGTGTGTGTGTGTGTGTGTGTGTGTGTGTGTGTGTGTGTGTGTGTGTGTGTGTGTGTGTGTGTGTGTGTGTGTGTGTGTGTGTGTGTGTGTGTGTGTGTGTGTGTGTGTGTGTGTGTGTGTGTGTGTGTGTGTGTGTGTGTGTGTGTGTGTGTGTGTGTGTGTGTGTGTGTGTGTGTGTGTGTGTGTGTGTGTGTGTGTGTGTGTGTGTGTGTGTGTGTGTGTGTGTGTGTGTGTGTGTGTGTGTGTGCGCGCGTGCGTGTGTGTGTGCGCGCGTGCGTGCGTGCGTGCGTGCGTGCGTGCGTGAGAGCTGTTGATAATTGTGAAATATCAGTGCAACCGTGTGATATTATAAAGTAGACAGAAACGCTATCACATGCCACAGGTGGGATCTCAGTTCGATTCGGTGGTCGCCGGTTCGAATTCTACCGGTGGCATGCGGTTTTCTTTCTTAATCAGTTATCTCCAGACTGCATTAATATTTCACATCGGTCAACACTGAAAATAAAAAAAAAAACCTCTACGCTTTCCTCCGTGTCACTGCGTGGCTGTTGGCTTCGTTTATATATAGCAAAACTCAAGTTCTACATAACTTCGCCGCGGTGGCTCAGTGGTTAGGGCGCTCCACTACCGAACCCAAGGACGGGGGATCGAATTCCTGCCGCGGCGGTCGCTTTGCGATGGAAGCGAAAAGCAAGGCGTCCGTGTGCTGTGCGATGTCAGTGCAGACTAAAGAACACAGGTGGTTCAAATTTCTGAAGTCCTCTACGGCGTCTCCCACGGTCCAAGTTGCTTTGGGACGTAAAACCCCGTAAACCAAGACTGTAATAAGTTTTCCAGCACAATACCTCCACTTCGTTTCCACGGTCCAGCAGGCACTTAATCCACGCCTGCATCTTCACTCTTCTGCTTCGCTTGGCCTTTGTTACCGGCAGAAATTCATTTGCAACAAAAATTTCCGTTTTCAGGGCTTCATTTCTTCTTTTGTTGGAATGTACCTTTGTAATCGCTTTAACTGCTCGTCGCTCATTAGGAAACTTACTGATAAAGAAATGCGTCACTGCCTGCAGAAACTGTTTCGTACTTTCGGGCGTCTTTCTAGTACACATTGTGCAAGGAAATGAATAATCTGTCTCTGAGTCACCTGGTGCGCCTATCAAAAGACTTGAAGGCCTGCGCTTTTCTGAGAGCTCAAAGTGAATATGTGCACCCAAGGTTATTCACGTATTTTTCGGTCAGTTACAAATGTTCACATTAATATTACAACGCGGTGTCATCATCGCTTTCGTTCCAAACACAAGGTTTAATGTCTCTTTTCCTCCAAGGCTGAAAATGTAAACCCTTTTCCTGCTATTGTCCGGCGAGGCAAAGAGCAACGGCTAGAATAAAAAAAAAAAAAAAAAATGAGACAGCTCACAGACACGCACGAAACGAAGGAAAAATATAATAAATTTTCGTATGCAATGTTGGTGAACACGACAGGGTGCCAGCAGCGTTCACGCCCAAAATATCATAGCAAAACCGAAGTTTCCTTAAAGGCACACATGTTTGGTTCGTCCCAAAGGAGCAAGAATCCGCAATGGAAGACGCGGGCGGGAGCCGCTAAGCTCTCGCGTCATACCCTTAAAGGAGAAGTTGAAGTGTCTCCCCACGCGCGTGCGCAGACACACACAATTTTACTTTGTTTCCTTTCACATTACCCCCGCCATTGTGGCGCAGTGGTTAGGGCGCTCGAGTACTGGGCCCAAGGATGCGAGATCGAATGCCGGCCGCGGCGACCGCTTTTTGATGGAGGCCAAAAGGAAAGCTTCCGTGTGCTGCGCGATATCAGTGCACGCTGAAGAACCCCAAGAGGTCGAAATTTCTGGAGCTTCCACTACGGTGTTTCTCATAGCCTGAGTCACTTTGGGAAGTTAAGTACACCATAAACCAAACCAAACCTTTCATCTCACTAGGTGTCTATAGTGCTTCTGCCGGCACGACAATTTTATGGTCTTTTAAATGACCTTAATGGAACGCATTTTTTATACAACCAGGTATATTTCAAACCGTTAATATTTTCATCGCAGCGGGTGGAAGAAGTCGAGAGTCAGTAGTGACCACGCACAGCATCGCTCATGATGACATACTAAGAACATATAGCCACTCATGGTGGTATATAGTAAGTGATGTAGCAAGACAAGAGACAATAGGAACGCATGTGAATATTGCAATGCTCATAATGTTCTACATCTTTCTTTTTTTCTCGAGCGATGGTGATGCGCGTGCCATCCCTGTGCAGAGTTGTGAGACGCACAAAGTGCAACGCCGCCATACCCAGATAAAAACACACGCGCGTGCACACGCTGGCCGTCGATAGACCACCGCCGCCTGACCCCAGAGAAGCCCACCGCCGCTGCCACCACCATCGCCACGCGGCGGTGGGGCGGCGGTCACCCCGTTCGGGGCAGGCCTAGCTCGTCGATCGACGACGACGCTCTGCCACCGTTGCTCCACAGCGTTTGTGTCCCCAAGCCCCATACGCTCGTCCAAATTAGCCGTCAGCACCATTCGGCACAGCACCCTCCCCCTCTCTTCTAACTGTGCCCCCAGAGTGCGCAAGAACTCAAGCTACTGCAGCAGCGCGGTGTCAATGGAAAGGGAAGCGGTGGCACGACTACGAGGAAAGGCCGACGGTGGAGGAGAGGGCGCAGGCGAGGCCAGCTCCATTTGCACGCGACAGCGGGCCTCAGTTTTCCGTGCCGCTGGCTCGCCAGATTAGTCCCAGAGCCCCGGCGACAGCCGACGCGCGCGCGCACGCGGCGAAAGCATCGAGCGCCACCACGACGCTCCCCGCACGCAAACCGGCGGTGGCTTCTCCTTTTCCTGCTGTTGCTCCCGTTGTTGATGCTCAAGCTGCCAGCGAGAAACAGCAGCAACAGCGGCATCACTGCAAAGCAGCTAGCATCAGCTAAGCAGCAACTGCGCAATAGGAGCGCGGGGTCCCTAGAGGAGAGAGCGCGCGCGCGTGCCGCTCCACCAGCGCCGACGGGAGAGCACGGGCAGCCGAGCGTGAGCGTACGCAGCGCAGATGCGAACCCTCTTCCTTTTCCCAATGCGTCGTTTGCTTGCTGCTTCTGTCTTCCTTTCTCTCCGTCTCTCACCACGCACCATCATTCTCGCGTTCCTGTGCTCGTCGCGAGCGGCCCGGTGCGCGCTCCGGAGAGCAGAAACAAGTCCGACGCAATTAAAGAAGGAAACAAGCCTCCCGTTCGTTCGCCGCTCTTCCCACAGCCACGTTTATCCTTTCTGTCCCTTTTCCCAGCCGTCGCCGCAGAAGCAGCAGGCAGCAGCGAACGGGGAGAAATTGAGGCTCCTGTTCCGGCAACACGTACTTATGGTTTCGTTTTCTAGCTTTAGTTTTGGCTATCCTTTTCGAGTCGAAGGCAGCAGCGGACGCTGCGAGAGGGAAGAAAAGGCGAAATCAGCGTGATGACATTGCAGTGAACGGATGGATGGAATTGCGACGAGAACGGCGTTGCACAGCGCTGACAATCACCGCCTCGCTCCTCTCCTCCCAAAGTTTTCGAAATTGTCAACGTAAATACTGCGGGAAGAGATGGAATGGAGAGGAAATCCGAGAGCATGAGAGAAGGTGGAGTCCTCGGATGACCTTTAATGTGTGCCTGTGGCCAGCTCCCGCTTTCTGTGCGGCCACGCCTCGCCTGCACTGCGTTATCGCTGAACCCCCTGCGAATGACGAAAATGCTTCGCCACACTACTTCAGAGCGTGACGTGAAAACGCAGGCTGAGGCGAATGATGGTGAGTAAAAAAAGAAAAGAAAAATATGGCAGACGAATGCCAATGTTAACTATAGATCGCAGGTGGCCGGCATTCCCCCTACTCGGTTGTCATTGGAGAAACAAAAAGAGCATTATATGGATGAAAGGATGGTGGAGGAGTTAATTTTGTGGAAACGTAAGAGCGAGGCACAGTGTTTGCGCACGCGCTTCGTTGGTGCGTGTGATAAGACGGACACAATGCTTCGTTGTTTCGCTCTGTACGCTAACGATTGCTCGTATGCCTGTGGAACAGTTCCACTCACTTCCTGTGACTCTGTATTGAAGAGATGCATTTTTTTTTTTTTTTTGCATGTAACTACCTTCTCCCACCCCTTTGCCGGCGCTTCCCGCTTCGTCGCCCCAAGAGATCATTGGTAATCTTCCCATTGCGTTCCGCTCATTTCGTCTCGTTCATTTACACCGGCATATCATTAACCTAAGTTTGCCCTCAATCTCAAGCAATTGCCTCGTGCATTTTCTCTTAATGTGTACATGCAGTCCATGAACCGTTTGCTTTTCCATGAATCACTGTTCTGTTTTCAATCTAACTTCAAAACTTTTCGTTTGCATCCAAGCGTTGACCCTGTTTAATAAATACTGCCAGGAACAAAACGTCATGCAAGATATGTAGCCAGCACCCTCTTAAGATAATTGGTTTGTGCGCTTTAACTAAGCTCATTATTTCAGATTGCATTCGTGCCATAAGTAAGTTAGATGTGTACATAATTGGCGAATTCAGTCCCTGAACCGGATATAATATTCCCAATTTTTGTAATAACTCTAAAAAAAATAAAGTTCAAGGGGCAAGCGAGATGACGTGGGCAGGCGAAGGAAGATGGGTAAGTGGGCAAGTCAGAAAATGAAAGGTAAAGGAAGTCAGTATTGCAGTCATGCACGCTCGCAACAAGTACGCTGACCACACAGTGCGTCGGTGACCAATACAACATTCAAGCTCTGATCATGCAAGTGCACAGAGATTTAAGAGAAATAATATATGTTGAAAAATTAAGAGTGTAAACACAACCAGTTAAATGCTTCGTAAAAAAGCAAGTAATTCTAGATTTGTTCTGAAGGCACACATGTAACACGTTGGAGTAGCTTTCAAAAACAAACGAACAAACAAGACTTATGTTGCCGATTGAGCAAGGAAAAAAAGTGGCTATTCAAAATAGGAAGCAAGTGCATTCTGTTTCTTCTTATTTCGGAACCGGTTCTTCCAAACCAGCGTCTTTCCTTCTAAATGTGAACAGCTAATACTTCAGCAGCTTCGCCTTACTCTTTCGAGGCTATGTGTTGTGACCGAGTTCGTTTTCGCGCCTGCATACACGGTTCCGGCGCCCTTGAGTATCTCAGCTGAAAGAGAGATCGAAGAAGAGAGACAAAGTAAAGAAACAAATCTAAGGCAAACGTGGTGACAAACGGCCGCTTGGGCTCTCTCCTTATACGCTCCCGTATATATACGTATCGATCTGCACGAAATGTCCTTCAGATGGCTTCGCGCTCTTTCGACCTCACGGCGGGTTCCCCAGAGAGCCAGAGTAGAGGAGCTTCGGCTCTGCTGCCAGCAGCGTCCCCGTGCTGGGCTTCCTCGGCGACCTCTCAGCCCTCCTGAAGGAGGGAGAAAAATGGAGGAAATTTCTTCCGCTCGGGCGGCGACAGCGAGGACGCTCGTTCGAAGCCCAGCGGCTCGCGTGCGGCGAATCTCAACAATCCCCGCGGGTCGTCTTCGATCTGCCTCGCGTTCACCCGCAGACCCATATCCTCGGTCCTCGGTGTACACATGCGGCCATCGCTCGTTTCTGTTTCCCGGTAATATTGACAATACACGCGACAGCTTCGTACGCCCTTACGTCGTTTACCTCAGCCTGAAGCGATATGATGCTGCTCGAGGATCGCTAAGAGCTTTTGGTTGAGATTTCATTCCAGTCAACGTTACGCCGCGAGTACTTTCGAGATTTCGAAATGCTATCAAGAAGCGAGAGGAAAGCGCCTTCATTGCCAGAGTCATTGCACCGTATGTGGAAATCGAGAATTTCCGAGTAAGTATATGTGGTCTGAGTTAACAAGCTTTACAACATTCTTTCTTTTTTTTAGGTGTGAACGTTTTAGTCACTGTGATCGATGTGTCTTAACAACACAGATGATTCCACGGTCGCGCGGTTAGAAAAAAAAAAAAGAAAACTGCGTCCTATGCAGTTTATAATCCGTCTGATTTTTCTTTCTCTATTCCGTTAACAATGTCCCCTTATATGTGAATAAAGTCCCAGGTAAAGCTCAAAAAGAGCGACCGTATAGGTGTGCCTCAATACAGAGCGATGGAAACCGATGTCGCTGGACAATCGAAAAAAAGTGAACAAGCGTAATAGCTCACACATGTGCACTCAAGACTTTCAATCATACCTAGAGCACGAAAAAACTACACCAATATACCTCTGCTGGTACTGACATATTTGTTTTAAATTTCAGCCTTAATTATGGACACTTTTTTACACAGATACTGATATATTTCTGGGGGGTTTCAACATCATTTATTTACCATTTTATTTACAGATAGGACTGAGTGAAATATTAAAGCACGGAAGGAACAAAGTTAATGCATATAATCGGAAACAGCTTTTTTAACTAGATCGGTACTTGTAATGGGGGCGGAGAGGTTGTCATATTACTTGTATGTATGAGGGATGACTGAGCCAAAATGCTAGTTCGTTAAACTACTGGGCACGTTATCGCAGTGACCAGTGGTCACTGCGGAAATAAATGAATATACGATGGCAGCGCAATTAGCAACTGTCTGGAATGAGTTTTAGAATGGTAGATTTTATGAAAAATACGTATACGCGAAAGTCTATACGACGGAATGAAAGATCGGGCAGGTTTAGATTTGACTTCATTAAAGTCATATACGCTCGCAGTTGAAGAATAGAACAAAGGAAATAGACATCCCGGTTTTGGATGGGTTCGATCTTTTAAAATTATCGAGTAAAGTTGAGGGTGCCACACTGAGATGACGCGGTAACACGTCCTTGTCTGAGCCTTTTCTTTAGCAGAATATTGAACTTCTTATGTGGATATGGGTCGGCGGGTGAACGCTAGGCAGATCGAAGACAACCCGCGGGAATTGTTGAGATTCGCAGCACGCGAGCCGCTGGGCTTCGAACGAGCGTCCTCGCTGTCGCCGCCCGAACGGAAGAAACTTCCTCCATTTTTTTCTCTCCTTCAGGAGGGGTGACGAAGATTGAACTTGAGCAGCCATAGGAAATTGTGTTGTACGACTGCCGTTACGTGAGTTTGCCAGGAATGGTTACTTCAAAAGCGAGTAGCACTAAGAAGATAATCGCAAGATACCTCCTCAGATGCACGACGGGAACTTCTCTTCCGGAGTAGCGTTTAGTTAAATTAGGCTTCATTAACCAAGTGTTAGACCAAGAAAGATGCCTTGTTGAAGGTCGGACTCAAAGGTAATGCGGTCTGCGGAGTTTGTAATTTGATGGTCAAAAACGCAATTGCTCACGAAAACTTTTATGAGAGAAGATATGTTATCTGGTAAGTCGTTAAAACAGATAACAAAAAGCAACGGAACTGGCGTTGATCCCTGTGGGACGCTAAAAAAGGCTAAATCACTAAACATACACAGCCGGACTAATTGATTTCTACTACAAAGTTAAATCGCAAAGATGAGAGATATGGCTTTTAGGTGTTACAAATAATGTGCGTATTCTTTTTTTTTTTTTTTTTTTTCTAACGAAGCATTCAGCCCATTTCAAGACATTCGGGATCAAAACTGAGCTTACATAGTTTCAAAAGCAGCACTCTGCAGCCAACAGTGACAAATATTTTGGTGCAATCAATAAAATACAGTCAATCATGAAATAAAAATCAATGCCAAAAAGGAAATCATTTGTGAATCTTAAAGGCGGTATGTTACATGAATGCCGCTTCCGAAAACCATGTTGAATACTAAGGTTAGCGCTATCGTTTCAATTAAAGCTATAATATGGTAATAGAGAACATGTTCTAGTGATTTGCAACGAATGCTTGTTAATGAGATGGGTTGCTGTTAGTAGAGAATATGTGTCGCCTGGTGCAGGATTCACCTTGCCCACCACCATTTGCTAACATTAAAGAAAGCTAGACTTAACTATTTTTATTGTTCAAAAGGATGGATAAATACCATCATAGCCTGGTGAGGACGAGAACTTAATTTTGTGAATTAACTCGCATGTTCCCGTCAGATCTATAATTACAGAACCCATAAATGGGTAATAAAATTATGGGTGGAAACTTCAGCTCTGCCTTTAAGGGTTAGACGCCACAGCATATAGGCTATCACCCCACATATAAAGTCCAACCTTAATTAACCACGGCGTACGAGCGTGCCTGGCTCGGCATGAAGAGGTCTAGTTTATACTTATTACACCTTCCGACCTCAGATGAGCAATTCGTGTTGACAGCTCCTCCCAACTTTCTGCTCGTTAAGCTGCACAAACCATCAAATAATCAGTTCTTAGGTCATATGACAGCTTCCAGCTGCATACCCCCTGCAAGCGTCATGCCAGTGATTTTTCTTTCCCAACGCCGATGACACCGAAGCTGACGCCGAATTTTCTGAGTCCCGGGCCTTTAACGCCTTAGCACTAAAATTTGGAAACAGCGTGAAAGGCAAATAGAGCATATTTCACCATATTTATGAAAACACATCGTACCACAAAGTACTAAAACCTTTCTTAGTGATTGAAGTTTTGTCAGAAGAGGTAATTCGATCTGCTTCTTATACGCACCGTGGTGGCCCAGTGGTAGGCGCTTGACTACTGGGATGGAATACCCTTGTTCGAATTAACCTATGGCCATTGCGGTTGCATTTCGAAGGAAATGAAACGCAAAAAGTGCCCGCGAGCTGTGTGCAGTGCACGTTAAAGATCCCCCGATGGTCTAAATTAATACGGAGAAGCTCTCTACTACTACGACATTAATATCCTGGACTCCATTGGGACGTTAAGGCCTCTATATCTATACCACAAGCACATCCGCTTCTTCCTGTCACCATGAGAAACATTCCAAAATTTATGCTTTAGTTTCAAGCAAGCATCGACGGTAGTGTGCGTTCGAAAAAAGTGCGTGTTTGATTTACGTTATCAGTGACGTGCGAAAATAAACCCGCCCACCACCTTTGTTTAGCGCATAGATAACTTTGCTCTGCAAGTAATGACGCAAAGTGTTAGACAATAGGAAGGGTCGACGTAGAACAGTTATGGTGCCGCAACTATCGAACGGAGGAAAAAGCAGTCATGAGGACGAGGGTGAACAAGTATCGAAGCGAGAGAGTAGCGCTCATCAACTGCGCCAAAATACACACAAAAAAAAGCGGTGAAAATAAATTGGGAGATTGGGAGAGGGGGAGGGGGGGGGGGGGGGGGGGGGGGCGTTAGACCAGGAAGGAGTCGGGGAGGAGTCAGGGAGAGGGCAGAGGCGACCGTGAATTACGACGTCGAGAAAGACAGCCATCTGGACAGTCGCC
Organism: Amblyomma maculatum; assembly: GCF_055883805.1. NCBI lineage: Eukaryota > Metazoa > Arthropoda > Arachnida > Ixodida > Ixodidae > Amblyomma > Amblyomma maculatum. Next base: position 20,649,911 of record NC_139347.1, on the reverse strand, counting down.
AGACCGGGGACCTCGGGCGACGCTTGGCAGAGACGATATCGCACGAACAAAGAAAAAAAAAAAAAAGAGAGCAAAATGACACAAGACGACAGGATATCAAAATGTTAAAAACTAAGGAACACGTAAGCTCTGGGGCCTTTCACGGTTTGGCGAGGTAGCGGATTTACTTGACATTTAAGAGCGCACTGTAAGGTTGATTCCAATTCCCCTCCAACCACAAATGAGAAATCCGAGTTTGCAGATATACTCCAAACCTTCTAATAACGTGTGGTTTCATTAAGCCTTACAAACCATCGAAGAAACAGTGCTCGGCCATGTGAGATGCCAACTACCACCTGCCTTCTCCATGCTGGTGATTTATCGTTCACAACGCCCATGCCGGATTTTCTGGGCAATGAGGCCTTTAATGAAAGATGTAAGGTAAAAACGCACTGGCAATAAAGACATTGAAAAACTGTCAATCATTGTTCTACTCCCCATTGTTTTGGGACAGCAAGCCAAGCCTCCTCCGTATGCCCTTCCCCTTTTCCTCCTTCCTCGCCATTGACCTTTCAGTGTTGTGCATACTGCATACGAGAGCGCTTACATTTGCGCGTGCATGCGGGTAACACTATAGCTGTACCCGTTGCTTAGAAGCGCTCTTCTTGATACCTTGTCAAGGGTGGATAATTGCCACCCGTGCATCTACTGACTGCCTAATTTTCATTTGCATTTTAGAAAACGTAGCGCAAAGAAGACAAGGACAAAATGAGGGATACACACACGAGCGCTTAATGCATCAACTCGCCCAATTCAGCATTCTTGTGTAGTTACTAATTTTCATTAGCTGGTTAAAAGCAAACTTAAACTAATAGCGAACCAGCGTTGCGTAGAGAAACTAAAAATGGAAAAGCAGGGTAGGTTAACTAGGCGATGCCCGTAGGCTACCCTATACATGGGGAGAAGAAGAAAGCGAAAAAAAAAAAAAAGGGAAAAGCGGCAACAAAAAGAGTTTTTCACATCTCCATGTAGACCAGTATCACAAGAGGACAGATGGCGCACACTTAGATAGGGTGTCTCGATGCGCGCGCCCTCGACGCGGGCGTATCGAGGCACCCTATAGTCGGGAACTCACCCCGTATCCTTTAAGAACTTCAGTAGCGCCTTCACTGCTTTCTTTGTAACGAAGGTTTTGCCCGAGGCCCCGGAATATAGAGGACGAGAGTCCAAGCGGCTGAGTGTCAAGACAGGAAGGCACGCTCTCACTCAAACCGAGGGCAGTCACAAAGTATTTGCCCGATGGTTTCGTCACACCTGCACTGCGCACACGTTGGAGAGTGCTACTGCGATGACATGGAAATAGGCGTTTGTAAGCGCGCCACTCTCAACCACATGGCGACATAACAACGTATCATCATAGCAGAGGAGGCAAAATGTTATTTGTTGTTGAAGTAAGCGGTCAAAGTAGTGCACAAAGTTTGAAGTTTCCCATAATTGTTTGTTTTCGAAGTCGCTTCCTTACACTCTTGTCTGCTATAGAAAGGCTCTGAAAACCATGCGACAGCGAGTCAAAATGCGAGCGCTAAAGTATACGAAGCAGAGACCGCTCCAATGACAGCCGGGTAATGCAATGCGCATTCCAAACTCGTATCCAATGAAAAGGGTGGCGGTCCATGTCGCGAGAAAAGCCGACTAAGACAAGCCAGCGTGTGTAACGCCGCGTGGCAGCGGACAAAGACTTCGCAGGCACTGCTCCCTGCGCAAATTTCTCGTCGCGTCGAAGGATATTTCACTCAGTTCCATCACAAAATAAGAAGCAGTTGAGTCACAAAAGAAGAGCACGTCTTATATTGCCCGTTCACAGGAAAAATATTTCAGTCGAAGTTCGACCAGCGGAACATTTCTACGAAGTATTTTGAAAGTGTTCTAACTTCTGCTACTTCTCGATTGGTGGATCAAAAATTGACACTCAGACGTCACAACCAGGCCACAAGCAGCAGAATACTTCAGCTTAAAAAAATATTTTGTTTGTTTTGTTTTTGTTTTTTACTTCATCTCGAACGCCGAGTGCATCTTCACAACACCCTTTCATCCAACACATGAGACATACAGCATACAATAAGACGCTGCCTGCCTCGGACTCAGTTCACAATGGCGGCATCAATTGGGAATCGCGCAAAGACACTACAATTAAACGGGACAATATAGCGCTGGCTACTGCACCACCTTCATCCTGTCTGAGCTGCCGCCTCCATAGAACACTACCAACTCTCCCTATACGCTTTTAAACTCTTCCGGTGCTCTATAGACACCTGCACCATACATATTGTTCACTCTCTTCCGTGACTCCATATATAAACGATGTGTTCGTCTACATAATGCGGATCGCTAACTGCCCCAGAATTAAGCCCATTCAGAAGTGGCTAAACGCTATACTTTCTAACAGAGCACACTGCATTATCTAAAGGAATGAGAGGTGAAAAGAAAAAGTAAGGATGAGGACGCAGTCGAGGAAACTGGGCCTCGCCATAGCTCGTTGTCCTCCCTTTCGTCGCATCGTCACACGCATGATGGACGCATGCATCGCGAATTCTGATGGCGCATATATGTGTCGCGCGAGCTGAAGGAGTCTCTGCAAGCCAGCCTTCGTCAGCGTGCGTTTGTGCGTACGTATAGATGCATCGCGTGCACACTGTTTTCTCATCACCGGCGCATGGCGATTGGGCGCGTATAATCCCGGACGGCTGCAGCGACACGCACTATCGCAGGGCATGTATCCACGCCGGGAGAGCGCGGGGATAATTGGATCCACAGTTACGCACGCCCGGAACGGCTTGCGTGCCGCAGCAAAGCAATGTTTGCTCGAGTCGCGGGCACCGCGGCCAAGTTTAGGCACGGAACCGAGTTTGCTAGGTGGGGTTGTGAACATGGAGTGCAAGGGCGACAAGGCAGAGAGGGGAAGGGGGGGGGGGGGGGGGGGGGCAACATGGCATGTAAGGAGATGTGCGTGCGTGTGTCTCGGGAAGGGGGGGATGGGGGGGTTCGTTCGAATTTCTGCTCGAGCGCGACGGCCCATGTGGCGTCGTCGCCGCTGCCGATGGGGGCCAGCTAATTAGCTTCCTGACGAATAATTAATGCCGACTCTCCCTGGCCGCTCTCTCGCAGTATGCAAATATGGTCGAAGCCGTCGTCGACGCCGTGCAGTCAGACCCTGCCCCCTCCCCCTCCAAACTCCACCGCGCCCGAGCAAGCCAGCGAGCAGAGCCACGAACGAACCAGAGAGCGTCGAGGCCGGCTATAGCTCGCTGGTCCTGGTTTGCATGTACGCTGGCTTGCGCGCGCTCTTATGTGTGTACCGTATGTATGCGTATGTGCGTGCGACCGCTAGAGTACGGACATCTGCATCGCAGATATCGCCGCCACGGCGACACCGTGTTTTCTCTCCGCACTAGTTTGCTCCCCTCTCGCCCTTGTTCTTTGCCAAACTTCTTTGCAGCAGCTGGCGCGCGGCGATTGATCATACTGTTTGCGTCTGCTGTCCGCTGCGCTCGCATTGGATTTGGTTTTGTCCCCTCGCGAGAGCACGCCGAAGGTTTGTCGCTATAAGCTGTACGGTCACGCTACGCAATCGCATCATAGCTATGCGCTATATATACTTAAGCCGGTCTGTTTAGTCGTGTTAAGCCGCGCTCTGCAAGTATGTTCCTGAGCGCTTAGCATATATATTGGCTTAACAAGTCTGTCAAGGTGAATGACTATGAATGCTTTTGCAATTGCGTCGTACGCGTATTTGAAGACTGAACTAGCGACTCGGCCGAACGGCGGTGCGTTGCGATGTGGTGCGGTGTGTGCGCGAACTCGCCGTTTGATTGTGTCCACAGCTCCTATTGTCCCGCTTACTTTGTTTGCTCGTTTGAGTTCATCCCTGTCCTCTACGAGCTAATCAAAAGCGGGAGCTATGGGGATGCAGAGCAAAATTGAGATAAATTCGAAGGTAAAAGAATGCCGAACGCAATGTTGTGTCGTATAATTACGAAGTCAATAACACCGAAAGCTTTGACCCCCTGTATTTCGGTTGTTTTCACCCTTAATGGAAAGCATTTCGCTGCATGGCTCGAGCCATCGCAGCAGCGTCAAGGTTAGCAGTCAATGCGTTTAATTCACACACCACACGTTTACACAGAACCTGTATAGACGGTGACACACGCTTTTGCAGAGTTGCTTGACTTTGTAGTGAAACTTATGAGGGAGTACAATAACCGTTATCTGAGAGGCTCAGAAGTCCGCGCCATATTCTTGTATAACCTGGTGCGTGCTTTTGTACAGAGAAACTTTCCGCTCAACCGGCCCCAAAAAGACTTTGCCTCAAAAAGAAATTTAAAAGTCGTACAAAAATACATATATATCAGGTGTGTACCAAATGTAGTGGATGTCTATAACTGCCTTTGTGAGTTCAACCGCCGAATCCTATCACCGTCGTCTTACGTTCGAAATCGCGGAATGAATACGGCAAGCATCTATTCCTCCTCGCTTCCTGCGACGCGCGCAGTGGCCTCAAGCATGGCACTCATATGTGCATGAAGCCTATACGTCACCGCATTCTCTCCAGTCAACGGAACCGCAACGGGAAATGCAGGGTCGAGCGCAGAACGATGCGGGCCAAATCGCATATATCCTCGAGACTGACAGCAGTTGCTTCCTGTGCCGTCACGCCGTCGCTCCCCGCTGCAAAGCAGTTGGCTGTCCGCCCAGACACGTGCCAGGAAGCTCTCATATACTGCAGGCATGCACATAGTGGCCCATCACCGTTCCCTTGCTCGATGTCGACCGACAAAGGTTATGTGTGTGCGCAATCTTCGACCGAAGGTTCCTGCTCCTGTACAGAACTATACTCCGCGTACAAGCGATCATTCGCTTTGTGCGCGAGTCATTTGTGATCGGTCTGTTACGTCTCAGGAAGTCAAAAATGAGTGCTGATGGGACGGATGGGAGAGTGCTCTTGAATAGCGAGCTGTGTGTCAAAAAAGGCGCGCTCTACCGCTGCCAAGTGTGATTTCGTAGCAACTCTATATGAAGCTCTCTCATTCTTGCAACATAGCGCTAAACAGACAGGGGCACAGCGAGACACACGGGACGGGCGCTAACTTACAACTCGCTAACCCGTGTGTCTCGCTGTGTCCCTGTCTGTTTAGCGCTATGTTGTAAGAAAACCGTCAACAACTCGCCCAAGCTTCCATCCTGGCTCTCTCATTCGTCGGGAATTAAGCCTCACAACCGATAAGGCTTTCCACTAGCACATTGTATCACCGGTGCGTTCAGCTTTCAAAGCCCGAGTATTTAGCCTCGCGTGTGTTTCCCAACCCCCTGTAATCTGAGGACTGTCGGTGTGTGTGTGGGGGGAGGTGGGGTGCAACAAAGGCTTTTTTCTGCGCACGCACACTCCTCATCCTCTGGAGCTGAAATCACGAACAGTTTAGGCGCGAAAGGGGGGCAGTTTCCCGCCGGTGTATACATATACTTCTCTATGCTATATATGTTCTCTCTGGCAGTAAGACGAAAGATAAATGTAATCTGCAGTCCACTGGAAGGTGGGTGAAGTGCTCGTCATCCCCTTATCCAAAATTGTCACTATCATTTCTTTAACCATCCTGCAGAAGTACAGTTCTTGCATCCCACTGCATACAAAATCGCAAGGGGAAAAAAAAAAAAAAAAAAAGCACGGATGGAGGACATGCCGCGAAACAGTAATCATAGTTTCACTGGTCTTCAAATGCATCTTGTACTCGAGACATCAAAGGCCTTGTAGCATATTAAAAACGCTGCACTAACCTTGTTTTATAAAGGAGTACATAAGCATATAAATATACAATGGGGTATAAGCCGCAGCGTAGCACATTAGCAGTACCAGTTTGCCTGAGTTAAAAAAAGCTAAGCGCTAAACTCCAAGAATTATTTACGCCACCCAGTACTAGTTGCAGTATATATGACATGGGAATGTTTATTCCCACTTCAGTAACGACCAAGTGTTCTCTCTAAGCCCGTTTATCGTGCATTGTATTCACACAGACGTTGTAAGAACTAGCCGTTTTTCTCAGAGCTTACGCCTAGTGGTCACATCATTTCTTGCATCAAGACGTTGAAAATGGGGTCATTTTAAGATAATGTATACATAACCCCGAGTTATTGCGATTACAATCGCTCCGCGGTATTAAAACGCAAGTTATAACATTCAAGGTCGACCCTGCGAGGCACAGTTCTCCAATTATTTTATTGTCAACCTCCGGTTCACCTGCAATGGCGTCTTGATCCTGTCACTGTTAAAGGGGGGGGGGGGGGGGGGGGGAGGCTTCTCTTTACTGCTGGAGCTCCTCAGAATTCAAGCCAATTTTCGGTCCGCTTCGGTTCGTACAGTCGAGAGGCGACTTGCAAGAACTTCTTGGTATCCAGCTCTGTATACGCTCTCTGCACGGCCCCTGCAGCCCCCGCTCCAGCGGGGATCGCGAGAGGTTGCCAGCGACGCTTGGCATTTCAGGGATTCCGGGAAGGTCGGCCGGCCGGGTTTTCCAGCGTCCCGTCATGCTTGAGCCAACGACCGCTCTCCCCTGTTCGCCGCGCAACAAACGCACACACAGACGCCACAAGGCACTGGGCATCGCGGTGCCCTCGACCGCGGGGTCTGAACCGCGCGACGACTTGGGAGAAGGGGGGGACGATGCTCCGCGTATAGCCCTCGCGACGGCAGGGAGCTCGGAATAGCCCCGGCCGGCGTATAAGAATAAACCGCCTCAGCTTCTGGGACGTGCGTGGCCCGCGGTCGAGAAGAGGGAGGGAGCGTTCCCCGTTTCTATCTCTCTGTGTGTATGCGAGATGTATATACAGCAGGGTGTCGAGAGACGGGTCGCATTACCTATATGCCCCCTTCGCAGAGTCGTCGTGGGCGCCCTTGTAAGAGTGTATATATACATATCCATACAGACGAGAAGCGCCTCTTCAGCCAAGTGCATGTGCCGCGTCTTTAGCGATGGTAGTATACCTTCCTATATAGCGCCACTGCATGAACGGTTGTATAGAGCAAACAATGCCTTCTTACAAGAAACAGCAAGTGCGAAAGTGTCCCTAATTCGGCCTCTCGACTGTTCTCGGGGCAGATCCACTGCTGTGAATACAGCTGCACAGCGTCTGTACGGCTTTTGACTTCGATGTACCAATATTAAATCACTCAACTTGCAGGTATTCTGTCCTGCACGATAGTTTAGGAGCCTCGCGTTAAGTTTTCTGTTAGCCGCTTTCATATCGCCAGGCCAGTTTGTTTTTGAAGGCCGAGCATATGTCGTTTCGCACGGAGGTCAGTGGGAAAAATGAGGAACTGCTGCCTGGGCGGGCAGAAAATTTTGCTGTTATTTTGGTGTGTTGCACCAATGTGTACGGACCAAACTAGCCCGGAAATGCCAGTGACGTAGGCAACTGCAGGTATCTGCTCGAGACGCCTTTTCCGTACTCTTTTACTAAACTTTACTAGACTTCGCTTTGCAGGCTTGTAACACACGTGAGCATGCTTAATAAATTCTCCACGCCAATGCTTCCATATGCTACAGCAGTATATCAACCCCTCGACTTCCTCCGCCCTTAAAAAACTCCCCTGCCGACTTAAGACGTCCGTGCCGTGTCCTATAAAACTATAGAAAAGAAGAAAAAATAGGGGTCGCGGACTGATAACCACTTATCAAGAGGAGAGATTAAGAAATCGAACGCACTGCTAAGACTCGCTAACAAACCAAAGCCGCGAACTATGCTGCCGTCGTTCGGGTCTACAGCAGGGGAAGCCCATCGAAGCGGTAGCATTCAGCCCGCTTAATTGGGCAGCAATTCGAGGGCCGGCGTGAATGGGATTACGCTCTTCTAGCGGGCCACGGCAGACGCTTCCTCGCACGCTCGCTTGACCACCTCGCACCCCTGCATTCCTCGGAGAAACAAGGAGAGAAAGGAGGATCGAACGAAATCTCGGCGCATGCGAGCGCGCAGTATTGCAGCACCTGGCCGGCGGCAGTCCTCGTAACAGAGGGTCAGCCAGCCAGGAGAAGCGTGGTGCAAAGGCGAGCAGCGGCCACGGCCGACGCACCGCTAAATGACCCGTGTCCAAATGGCGATGAAGCTGTCAAGCGCCCGCCATCTTCCCCGCTGCTCGCCGGCTCTGACCCGTACCGTCGCTCGCACCCAGCCCTCTCCTTTTTTCCTTTTCCTCTACTCTCTCCTGTAACCTTTTCCTTTCTTCCCTGTTCTTCGCCCTACAACGGCACAGAGCAACCCCGTCCCTCAACGCCCCCATTCCGAGCACTCGCTGGTCGTAGTTCCCTTAGAACCTTTTCTTTCCAGCAGGTTTCCCTTCGCTTTTTACTGCGCGGCTTCGGCTGGCGGCAGCAGCTGTAGGGAAACATCGGCTACAGGGGAGCGCAGCGCACCACGGCGCCATGGCGCCGGCCGCGGCCTGCATCTCTCCCTCGAGTGACGGCTCTGATTGGCCAGCAGGCCCAATCGCCGGAGCCTCCGGGTCGTTCCGCCCACGGAGAGAGATCTCTCCCGGAGCTCCGACGCGTTCCGGCGCAGCCGTGCGCGCGCAGACTCGAACCCGCCTTTCCCGATTTTTCCTTCGGCCGCGCTTCCTTCCTTTCCTGCGTCCCGAAACGGAGGCGTGGTGGGTCCTCCACGTTCTGCCATCGCTCGCTGCCGCGCACGCTGGAGAGCGCTACCGCTGAGACTGCCGCATGGAAGACCTCTCCGAACCGACTGTGGCGAAGGAAAAGGGGAGAACAAAATTAGGGAACGAAAACGGGTTGCGCAGTTGCCGGGGAAACCTACAGCGGCGCTCCGAGGATGTCTGTGCCGCCCCGTCCGTTTCGCCGAAGCAGATCCGTGCAGCACTGGCAAAGCTCAGAGTGAGGAAGTGTCCGATCGTCTCAGTGGGAGAGGTATATAAGGTTTCAGCTTGCACTCGCAGAAGGCCATGCTTATTTCTCATCGTCCGTAAGCTTTGTGCGTATACAAGCGGAATGTTATTGTCTCTGCTAGGCCTTACTTAAAGGACACATGCTAAATGAAAGCTCGCAACCAGGCAACCACTCACTGCCAACCTCAATGACCGGCGCAGCGGACTGGCCGAGTTCCCAGTATCTAAAATGCTGCATGGTACTGTTACCGTAAAGTGACGCACTTACACTGGTGGGCTTGTGTACCAGCGCGCGTCCGTGCACGGTATCAGCGTTGAACCGTGTTTCTTGGCCTGCTATGAGGGGAAGAAAAAGCGAGAAGGGGCGAAGAGGAACTTAGACGGCCGCAAACAACGTTCCGCGTGTTGGCGCAGTGAAGTCCGTCTATAACGGGCCCTCTTCGTTCCTCTCCGTAAATAAGCCGCACAGGGGCCAACGGCTACAAAACAGGCTGCCTCACAGAGCAGTGCTATCCCCCCCCCCCCCCCCCCTCTACCCCTTTCCCCCGCTGAGGTGAGTCATTCTGGCATTATATCTAAAGAACCTTTTCGTTACCGTGCCGACGAGGATCGTAAGCTTTGTAAAGTTCACTCGAACTTTGCGGCCCATTTTCTTTTGTTAAATGTGCTCTTTCTGTGGCACCTTTCTGCTTTCTCCCATCCTTCTCTCATCAGCGTTGCAGAAAGAAAATGAAAAAAAAAAAAAAAAACACGGGGAAGGGAAGTGGGCAAGAGCGCTTTTATAGCAGTGACAGGATTCCTGTGTCTCATTCCGACACGCCAATGCCGTTTGCCTATGATTTCCCAAACTACAGAGTATGCATAAGACTGCGCGTATCTTGAGAGTAAATTCTGAGGAGTACAGAGCTAGCATATGAGTATATACCGGGCGTCCCAGCTAACTTGGACCAAGGTTTTAAAAAATACGATTTGCCCTAGCACAGTGAAACAAATTCAGAGCTGTTCAGAGTCGCCTATGCTAGCCTTCTTCAGTATTTTTTTCATTCACTACTGTTGAATAATTAGTAATGACTAATTACCTTATTTTTAATTATTGGCTTGAGAGAAAACATGTCTATGCTTACGTTGTACGTCATCTCGAAAAACGGCCAGCTACGTTGTTTCCATCAAGTTAGCGTTTACGTAGATGATATTTTTACCAGCCGAAAACGACGCCTATGGAGCAATAAAAAAAAAAAAATCTTCATGACTGCGGCGTCACTTTAAAGCCTCGAGACACGTCCGAGATAGCAAAATCCGCTTTTCTGAACCGTGCACTCTACGATGAAGCTGGTTGTAAGCACTTGTCGAATTATTTAAAATAACAGCTGGTAACGTGACAGCATTTTTTTTTAAGGCCTATAAATAGGGCGGCGCAAGTTGTAGCGTGATGGAAACCACGTAGCTATCAGTTTTTCGAGATCTACAATTTTTGCATTCACATTTTTTAAGCCAATAATTAAAAAAAAGCTAATTCAGCTATATATATATATATATATATATATATATATATATATATATATATATATATATATATATATATAATCTATGAATGTGTTCAGATAAGAACGGTAATCGAGGTCTGATTTTTTTTTTTTTTTTTTTGTCGGTTAAATTTTGATGAGAAGGGCAAATGTCTCGACACCAAGTAATCTCGGAAAAAAAATTGTATACCACTACAGGTAGAAAACGCCGTTTTTGCCATTTCAAAAATTTGCTACTTCGGAGACCTGCTGTTAGCTTAGTAAAATTTTGTCATTCATTCTTTTTTACCCAATTTATGCAACATTTAATTTTATGGGAATTGTTATAAACCTGTTTTGTTGCTGCAGTTGATTTAGTAAAAAATCGCACGCACTGCTCCAGAAGCAATGCGCTACAAAAAGGTGAATTTTCGAACTTAGATACGGCCATGATGCGTTACCTTGTTAGCATTAAGTCTTTTTCTGTTTATTATTCAGATTATTTGCATTATTTCAGGCGAAATTGGGAGCTCTAGGCCGCTGGGTGTGTTCTCCACAACGCATCAAATTCGCACAAAATTCGAAAACAGCAACTTTGATTTCAATTTATTAAAAAGACCACCGTCATCGATTTTCATGAAAATCCCTCTCAAGAAGCCCGAGTATTTCAGAAATATTACGGCCTGAAAATGTGTTACATTATATTGTCAACAATTATAAATTCAAGTATGAAACTGAGCGCTGCTTTTGAAAATCGTCAATATTCAGCCCTACATTCTGGCACGACGCAAGTGTTGCCACTGAAAGTTTTTCTATGCATTGTCCAGGCCTAGTTCTCTATTTCTGCAATAATTGGACTTGTTTGTTCTTTCTCCATATCATTCTGAAATAGACCAAGATTAAAAATTTTTAAAACAAAACGGACAACTTT